>NW_022296135.1:478-4186 GCF_002776525.5 Piliocolobus tephrosceles
AAAAAAAAAAAAAAAAATTCATTCACAGAAGACTGTGAAATTCAAACACATTATTTTCAATTCCCATGACATTTACACCAGTGATATGCTAGAAAGATCTCAGAAAAGCTCATCATAACTTTATAAATAAATCTGTTCATACGGCTTGTGTTTTTATATACTGTTGAGTCCCAATAGTGGATTTTATTTGTGATGTATCTAATTCATGGCAAGTATACACATATAATCCAGCATTACATAAATATACTTGGAAACAACAAAAACTAAACTTGAAAATGATGCAATTCCTCCAGTTTTTGGAGAATGAGGCATATCTTCCTCTTTTCTGTCTAGCAGTGGACAGTGGTAGAGTTAGAACCAGGTCAAAATAGCTGAGGTCAGGGACCAGGAGTGTGTGTGTGAGGACCCTATAACGGCTACACCACGGGGGTTCATCACACAAAGTAGGTCTTTGTGTTACAGATCTCCAATGTCATGAAACAAACATTCTTCAAGTGAGAAGAACAAGTATACATTGCTAATAAACACTTCCCTGAATGTATCGAATGATTTGCTAAGATATTAAAACAAGTAACTTTTCAGAGTAATTTGGTTTCCATCAAGAAGCCTTCTGTGCAAGGAGGAAATAGCCACTCTCAATGTCTTGGATCTGTGAAACTACTTATTTGTCACCATTTCCTCTTTTCTCCTGTTAAAGAAAAAGGACTTTACAATTAGACAGACTCAGTTCCCGGCTATATGGACTCAGAAAATTCACTTAAGGTTTTGAGGTATCCTCATTTCAGTTTCAGCCAAGAGGGCTCCTACTGAAAACCCCTGCGGCCTTCCATCTGAGAACTTTCTCTTGGCCAGCAAACAAGACAGGGCATGAACAGACCTCAGCAATAGATATGGTGGGCTCCTGGTACCTCAGGCATGATCATTTGAAGTGTGCTGTACCAAGCCTGTCGGGGGGCCCCAGGCGGGAGTGAACCCCAGTTTCCCACATCAGTAAACTGTTGGACAGCACCCTCACTACTGACTTCTTTCCCATGTCCCTTCCCCAATTTCCTAGGATACTTTTTGGGCCTGCCTCTGAAAGAAGTTCCGTACACTCCAATTCTTTTCTAGGATCTTGCTTCTGGGGAGCCCAAACTCAGAGGCTCCCATCAACCTCCCAGCTGCAGCTGGCCCCCAAAGGCAGAGCTATAACTCTGCCTCCAGCTGGGTGGCTCACACCTAAACCCTCTGAGCATTTTGCAGAACTTAGTTTTTTTCAGGGCAAGAACTTAGCAGAGAGGAGAAGGTGGGAATATTGTTCATGCCTTGTTTGTGACTTACCACAAGGCCAAGCCTTGCAGGGACATGTCACTGCCTTGAATTATACCCACTTTTATTTGACTTATTCAGGGAGAAGGGGGTGGAGGCTACTCAGAGGGATCCATCCAAGCCTTAACTGACACTGGACCTGCAATGAGAATGTGAAACTGGATGCTTTCCCCTTTTCAGGTGTGTAGAAGACAAGGACATCTGCCAAGAGAAGATGGGGTGAGAGATGGCATGGTAGGTGTGGCCAGTGGGTTGGATTCAGGGAGATAATGAGAGCCCTCGAGGTATCTCCTGGCTGGCCAGGAACTTTGCTTATCAGATTTTTGCAGCAGTTTGAAGAGAACCATTAGGGCACTTCAACAGAGGCCTGAAAACATTAGTTAGCTTGATGGTGGCAATCATTTCACAGTATACACATATATCAAAACATTGCATTGTATAATGTAAATACAGACCACTTTTATTTGTCAAAATCAATTAGTTAATTAAGAAAACAAAACAGAGCTCTGGATTTTATCCTAAGTCACTTTCTTAGTGGTACAAAATATGCTGGCAGGGGAACCGTTTCTAAGAAGATGCTCAGAGCTTTGGAGCCAGGAGGTCAAGGTGCTTCCCTGGCCTGTGTTCCTGAGCCTCTGTGAAGTCAGCATCATTTGCACTGCCTAGTGTGGCTTAAAGTCCCCGCCCTGCTGTTCCATCCCTCTGATCTTTCCAAGCAGGTGGCTCTGACCTCTGTGTCTCTTTAGGGCATTTGCTCTGTTAAGCTCCCTTTTTCTCTGACCTTCCTATTCCTGGTAGTGTCCTACATGAACGTACAGGTGAAACTCTCACTTCCTAAATGCGTCCAGCCACAGTGCCTTCAGACACAAACTACCCCAAGTATGGTAGATGCCAAAAATGGCCATAATCCTCCATGTCTCCAAGTACCATAGCCTTTACAATGACCTTCACAGCTCCCCCTGTCAAGGCTCGTAGTCTTATTTTCCACTCTAGCCACATCGGGCATCTTTGTATTTCACATTGGCCCACAGAATGTGAACGAAGTTGCTGTGTACCAGCACTGAGTCTAAGCTTCTGCACTCTCTCTCTGAAACCCGCTGAGCTACCATGTGGGCCAGTCCAGGGATGCCTGCTGGACAGCAGGAAACAATGATCCAGTTCCCCTCATCTCCCTAACACATAGCTGGCAACCAACCCCAAGAGAAGAGTCACCTCCCTGACAGGCAGCTACTGACAAACTCATGACTGAACCTAGCTAAGAGCAGAAGAACCACCCAACTGAGCTCAGCCTAAATTGCCAATTCACACAATCATAAACTAGACAAACAGCTATTGTTCTAAGCCACTA
Organism: Piliocolobus tephrosceles; assembly: GCF_002776525.5. Taxonomy (NCBI): domain Eukaryota; kingdom Metazoa; phylum Chordata; class Mammalia; order Primates; family Cercopithecidae; genus Piliocolobus; species Piliocolobus tephrosceles. The sequence continues at coordinate 3,135 of NW_022296135.1, forward strand.
AGTTTTGGGGTAGTTTGTTATGTAGTAATAAATAACAGATACACCCTGGAATAAATCCAGTGTAATTATAATTCAGTGCCTGTTTCTGCTGTCTTTGCTACTGGTGCAAAGGCAACATGAAGCTCACCCTTGCCTCTGAAGGAAGAACTGTGAGTGAAATCCTGAGACGGAAACCCTGTGTGTGGGTCTCTATGGCTCTCCTTTTTTCCTGAAGACCACCCTCCTCATAGCTGTGGAAACAGGACAGATGCTCTAATCATGCCTCTAGTCATCTCCAGGAGTTCTGCCATGTAAGGTAACATGGTCTGGCTGCCATCCATCAACTCTGTGTCTCAAACTATCACAGCTCCTTTTTAAACCTCAAAGTCAAAAAGCAAACCTTTCAACATTGGTGTGCTTCAGTGGCCGAAACCATAGTATTTCTACAATGTTCTGATGACGACTTTATAAATTATCATTGATTTAATTTCACACAGCTCTCCATAACATAAGCACAACCACAGCCACAGTCCTGAGCCATGGGTGAAATTCAAGAATTTATTATGTGTTGGGATTTTCCTCTGTTCTCCTCTGTGTGGCTCAAATAAGGCATAAGAAAGAGACACAAAGTGAGATTCATCATATTAACTTAAGGAACAAAGTGGCTTCCTCTGAGAACTTGGCCTCCAGTTCTCATAATATATTATATTATACCCCATTATAGTAATTACTGGCCTGTTATTTTGTTATACATTATTATACATATTTAGAGTATGTAGAAATGTTTTATAAATAGAATATGCATACCCATTGCCCCAAATTTTCTAGAACAACATTGATTTAAAATATTCCGTCCAGTAAATACTGGATATTGCTCTTCCTTGAACCAAGAATTTCTTCTACTTCAATCGTCATGTCTGTGACATTGCTGGCACCATAGTCTCATACTGTGGGTAATTTTTGCACATGTGCATCTTGTCTTTCTAACTAACTGGTCTATTCCTTAAGGTCACAAGCCTTGAGGGATGGTTTTCTACATCTCTACTCCACTGCCAGGTACTCCATCTGTCCTT
>NW_022296136.1:0-8841 GCF_002776525.5 Piliocolobus tephrosceles
AAAGATTTGGCTTGACAAGGAAGGATTCACTCATCAAAGCACAGAGCACGCAATGTTGGTCTTAAACACAGGGAAAGAACTAGGCACCACCTGAATGTCCAACAATGTGAGAATGATTACAGAAACGTTAAGGTCCACGGATACACTGGAGCACGCTGCAGGCACTGAAGATGACGTTTCATAAGCCTGTTGATAACATGGAAAGAAGTTCAATGGGTTGATTTTTGTTTGGTTTTAGTTGCTGAAAAAGCAGGTTAAGAAACACCACATACATGAACCATTCTATAACAGTGTGTTAAAAGGGAAGGCGGGGTGGGGGTGAGCAAAGGAGAGAGAGGGAGAGAAGAGAGCCTGGAAAAGCAGCACACCAAAAAGGTAAAAGTGGTTCTCTCTGGGGAGTAGGACCAGGGGAGCAATTACTCTCTTGCTTCTTCCCTCATCTAACATCCTTCTCCTTTCTGATGTTTCTACCATGAAATTGTATCACCTGTGCAGTAAACAAAGAGAGCATGAAAATGCTTTTTAAACCAAACCACAGGGAGAAGAGGCAGCCTTTAACCTACAAATGGCACAGATTAGTAAGATTATTCACAACGCCCTTGGTAGGGGTGGTCGGGGGGGAGGAAGGGGGGGAGAGGAGAGGTGGAGAGAGAAAAGAGGGATGGGGGGGGGGGGGGGGGGGTGGGGGGTTGTAAACCGGGTGTGAGCCAAGGTTTGGCTCTGCTGGCTGGCTAGCTCCTGGGATGTCTTCATCGCAAGGTGGCCTCCTCATCGGTGTCTTCCTCGAAATCCTTGACGTCAGCACTAGTGGACTGCCTGGCCCAGGCTCCCCTTTCGGCCTCTCGTTCTTTATGCGACTTGAATCTCCCGACGAAAATTTTGCGGTAGTTCAGGAACATGCCATTCATCACGTCGATGGCCCGCTCCGCGGATTCCTGCTTTTGGAAGTGCACGAACCCGTAGCCCTTGGGCCCCTTTTCGTCACAGGCCACTTTGCAGGAAAGGATGTTGCCGAACGCCGAGAAGATGTTGTACAGCGCCTTGTTGTCGATGGTCTTGCCCAGGTTCTTGATGAAGACGTTGCCCACCCCGCTCTTGCGGAGCGACGGGTCCCTCTGGGACCACATGATGCGCACTGGCCTGCCCTTTATGACATCAAAGTTCAGGGTCTCCAGGGCCCGCTTGGCGTCCACCGGTTGCTGGTAGTTGACATATGCGTAGCCCAATGAGCGGCGGGTGATCTTGTCCCTGCAGATGCGGATGGAGAGGATGGGCCCAGCTGGACTGAATTTCTCGTACAGCATTGCCTCGGTCACCTCAGGGTGCAGGTCGCCCACGTACAGGGAGGCCATCGGAAAATCTGGGTTCCCCTCACAGCCCCCGGGGGTCTCAGCATCCGCATCTGCATCCGCGGTGGCCGCCGCAGACGCCACCGCGACCGCCACCCTCTCATTCGCATCCGCATCCGCATCCGCATCCCCCTCCCCCAAGGGGGACCCCGCAGCCTCCGCTGCGGCGGCGGCTTCGGCCGCGCTGCCCTCCACCACCGGCACCGCCACCGCGGTTGCGGCCCGGGCGGCCTCCTGCTCCCCCGGGGTGGCCTCGGATGCTGCCTCCTCTATTGAGGCCTCGGCCTCCACCTCAGCCTCCACCTCTGCTTCCACCTCCGCCACGGAGGCCTCCGCCACGGCCTCCGCCACGGTCGCCGCCGCAGCCTCCGCCGCCTCCGCCGCCGCCGCAGCCGCTGCCGCCACCGCCGCCGCCACTGTCGCTGCTGTCGCCACGGTCGCTGCTGCCGCCGGGCCGCTGCCGCGACCTCCCTTCCCGCGAGCTGGGGGACGGAGAGGCGGGGGAGGGCAGGAGGGCGGGTGGGTGCCCGAACCCAGACCCGATGCGCAAGCGGGAGCTGGCGCAGGGGATCCGAACTGGCGAGTTCAAGTCACCTGGGATGGCAGGTGTTGCCAGGAGCGGGCCGGTGCGAGTCGCAGCAGCCTGCAGCCAGCTGCTGTTGCCGCCGCCGCTCGGTCGTGGGCTAGCGCGCAGGGTGCGGGGCGCGGGCGGGCGGGCGGCGTGTGGTGGGGGGCGGGGGGTGTTGGCGTCTGTCGTCCGGGCAGCTGGGAAGGCTTCTGTCTCTTTGGTTCCCCCTGTGGCTGCTGCGGGGCTGCGGGGCTGCGGGGCCGCGGGCGGTGGGAGAGGACGCGAGCAGGACGCTAGCAGGAGCGGGAGCGGGGGCGGGGGCGGGGGCGGGGGCGGGAGCGGGAGCGGGAGCTGGAGTGCTCGGCCACTCGGATAGCCTGGATATTTATGAAAAGGGTGCCAGGGAAAGGGCTGCGCTGTAGACCGAAGGGATAAGGGTTCGATTCGGAAGAGAACGTTATTTTTATCCCCTCTCTCCACATAATGGAACGTTTAAATGATTAAATCAAGTACCTTGCAGGAGAGGGTGGGGTGGCCTTGAGGATACACTCAAGGCCTCAGTACATGCAGTCTGGAAGTGGGGGAATCAAGAGCAGCCTGTCTCTAGTACTGTCCTCAATGATAAGGTGAGGAAAGCCAAACCCAGGGCTGGGAACAGGGCCTGGTCCAGAGCCAGGCACTTGTTTATTCTTGGTTCTGCTCTCAAGGCGCTGAGGTTCCCAACCTGGACCAAGAAGTACATATTCAGGTTCAAAAGATAAACGAAAACAAAACCTGATCTCTCTCTCTAGAATGAAGTGCCTGGTCCCAGATCACCAGCTAATATTTATGGAAAGCTTATCAGGTACTTGGTACTGGGGGCTAAGGGGCCCGCAATGTGTTAAGTGAGCAGGGAGTGTCGATGTGTTGGAAGTGTGGAGCAGGGTGAGAAGAGGTGAGCAGTGTGTGTGTGGTGAGAGCAGAGAGGCCACACAGAGCCAGATGCTGGGTGTATAGACAAGGGAGCCACCATGAGAACTGAGTGTAACAGAAGCTACAGTCCAACTTCCTCGAGAAAGGAGAACCAGCCACTAACTCTTCTTGGTAGCAATTAAGTGAGGCTGCACCAAAGACAGAACCCTCCAGGTGGGCTCTGAAACATGAGGAGCAGTCCACTGTGTCAAGGCAGGAAGGAAGGCATTCCTGGCAGAGGGATCAGTCAGTGCCCACAGCCCTTTGTCATGAGAGCACATGCTTGGTCGCTTCTGGCCATGCCTAATAATCTGGCAGGGCCAGAGCTCATGGTCTCCAAGAGTACATGGTAGCAGACAGGGCTGGAAGGTGTGGGACTCTGAGAGTCAAGCTAAGGTGTGTCGATTGTATACCCGAGGTCACAGGGACCACTCAGTATGTTCAAGGAGGGAAGCAGTATGATCAGAACTTTAGAATGAGTACAAATTAAACATCGATGTGCATGTATAAGTGCACATTTACATGTACACGCACGTACAAAACCAAGACAGGGCTGACAGAACACAAGGAAGAAAGTCAGATGTGACCAATTCAAAAAGAGTCTGAACAATCCTTCCCTCTGTCCCTTTTCATTCCGTAAATAGGGGTCTCACATTTACCGTGAGCCAGTGAGGCCAGATATTTAAAAAGAGAAAACCATAGTGCCTTCCCTCAGGATGCTTGCACTCTGCTAAAGCTCAGCCTGCCCCCACAGAAAACAGAAGTGTCAGCAGAGGACTATAAGTGCTATGTGATTGGACTATGGTGGCCATGGAATTTCACCTGCCTGGCATATATTCTCTCATCCTCTCCTCCTCTGCCTTCTTTGGGTAAGTAAAGCTGTTTTCTGTGGTTGCGGCGATGGCTGGATCTTGGCAGTCATACATGATAGAACAACCGTGAACCTGAGGAAGTGACTGAGTCACTGTGGGGTGCGAGGCAGTGAGAACTCTTCATCGCTGGCTGGAAAGCATCCCAAGGTGGCTGAGAAGCAGATACACAGACATGTACCTCTCCAGCTTGCAAAGTCCAGCTCTCTGCCTGTAGGCAGGGCTAGAGCCAGCAAAGGCAAGGGACAGAGACCTAGGAAAAGCCTGCTGTACAGTGCATGCCTGACCAAGGTGATCACTGTCACTGCGGTTAGGAGCCATCTCCTGGGGGTGTAGGTTGCTTGCAGGCAGGGAACAGATGAAGCTGTGCCTCACCATTTCCAGGTTGGTGTCCAAGAGGGACCTGAGAAGGCAGAGGCCAAGGGGGAAGCCATGCTCGCAGAGGGGTAGGGGATGTGGCGAGGATGAGAAGAGCTTCTCGGCCCATTGTTAGGAAACAGAAATGACAAGGAAGACCAAGTCGAGGACCAGGACTCAACAAGATCTCCTTCTCTGGCATTGGCTTCCAGTACACAGAGCCAACAGAAATCAGTGAAACAGCAGGAGAAGGAAGTTCAGGGAAGTCATGCTATGGCTAGCAAATCCCCAAACCTGAAAACAATTCCTACCATCCCGAAGCTCTAGCAACAGGAACAGGGTTACCAAAGTGACAAGGACACAGCTGGGACTGCTCCCCAAGTCCTTTCTCAGGGGCTTCCATGGAGTCGAGTTTCCACCTCCTTTTTGTTTTTTATTATTAAAGTTACTTTGTGGTCAGTTTCTGCCACCTGCAAATGGAATGTGTTCTGACCACTACACACTGTGACAGGGGCAAAAATAAAGAACCCTGTGGAGCCTCAACAGAGGGAGGGGAAGTTTCCTTTCCTGTGGGAGGAAGTGCTGGTGATTTTATTTATTCAGTGATTCAACAAATATTCCTGGAGGGTCTTCTATGTACCGAGTTTTCTGCCAGCCAGAACGTCCCTGCACTCAGGGAGCTTATTTTCTCGTGGGGAGACAGACAATGGACAGATGAGGGAATATGAAAACAGTTAAAGGTTGCTGTGAATGCTCTCGGGCATATAAACAAGGTGATTTGGTACATATTGCCTAGAACCCCAGAAAAGTGGCAAAACGGGAGACACGAAGCTCAGGGAAGGCCTTTCTGAGGACAATGATAAGCCGCCAGTCTTTCAAGGAACCAAGGGGGAAACCTGCCCAGCAGAGGGAACAGCAACTCCCCTGGCCCTGTGGCAGAAAAGAGAGGGTGCTGGGGGTGGGAGTGGGGGCAGAAAGGGTGCCAATGTTGCATGGAGCCCAGTGTGAGAGGGGATAGAGGAAAGAAAGGGAGGAAGGTGCAGTGGTGGGTGGTGCCATGATGAAGAGTCTGGTTCTTCTTCAGAGGGCTCAGGAGAGCCAGAGAAAGGATTGAAGCAGGTAGTAGCATAATCTAATGCTTATTGAGTGGTTTCTCTCTAGCCCTTCTGTGTGGGCAATATCACAAGTGGGCAGGGCACAAAGGAAAGCAGGGAGACCAGTTAGGAGGCTCTTGCAGTAGTCCAGTCCAGAGACAGCAGGGGCTTGGCCCAGACTGGAAGCCTCAATGTGGAGACTAGTGCATGGATTCACATGATATTTTGGAAGTGGAAGAGACAGCACTTGCGAGTGGGTTAGAGGCAATCAGGGAACAAACTTAAGCAATGAACGATTACTACAAGAGTGTTTTCTTGCACATCCTCATCAGAGGTCTATTTACGGTCATAGGAAAGACAGAGAGTGGGCATGGTAGATTTGGAGAAGGGAGAAAGACAGATGGGTGTGTGTGTCAAGAACTCCTATTTGCACAGGTTTAGTTACTGAAGTCTGCTTGTCATCCATAGAGGCTGGAGAAACAGAATTGTTGAGACAACAGGACACAGTTAGGGTTTAAAGTCACAAAATTGAGTAGGATCACCCAGAGAGAGTATAGCCAGGAGAAGAAGGTACAGGGCTACTCCCTGAGATACTCTGACATTTAGAAGTTGGGTGGGGAACACAAGCCAGCAGAGGAGATTCAGAAGGACTGGACAGTGAACAGGACTCCTCTCTAAGGCCTTGCATGTCCAAACGTGTCCAAACTTCTCGCCAAGGCTTTTCATCACCAGCCTCAATGTCCTCACTGAGACTCTGCTCTCAATGCTCCTAGCTGTACATGCATGGGAGTTGGTTTAAAATGGGACAACAGCAACTTTGTGTGCTTGGGTTTGGACTTCGCCTGCTGATAATTTCTCAGTGGAGCTTTCAAAAGAGAGAGAGGTTCAGATGCAGAGAACTTCCAAGAGTGGGGTGGGCACTGCTCTGCTATTTCATGTGGCCCATCTCCCTTTTCCTTTCAGGAGGGAGAAATCAGAATGAGTGGGGATGCAGTTCAGAGAGCAGAGGAGAAGAGAAGAAAAGAAGGAAGAAGGAAGAGGACTGGGGGTGGGTGGGGGGGAGGACACCAGTGAGAAGAGGGACAGATCAACTCTACACACAAAAGTAAATCAAAACACCAAAAACAGGGGTCTATGTAAGGAAGCCTCTTCCCGTGAATTGCTCGTTGCATAGCTGCAGGGAGGGTGTTTAGGGGCATAGAGAATGAAAGCATACCTGTATTTTGGGGTAGGGAAATTGTTTCTGTCAATTCGCACCGTCCACACACCACCTCCCACCCCAACCCCACCACTACCAAATTCCTCTAAATAAAAATAATTATGGGATACAGGCCAACAAAAACCGTCAGCCTTAGGCTGTTGTTTAGGGAGAATTGGAAAGCGTTTGGATATGCCCCTGTTGTTAATAAATGACAACAATGATTACTAAGTTGTCCTGAGTCAATACAACAAATTTAGCAAACGGTCCTTTGGGTCCTTATAAAGTGAAGAGTTGACGGAGACAGATTTGTATATGGGGCAGGGATGGAATGGTAGTCAGTCCTGGAGAAATAAGAACCCCAGGACATGATGAAATACATACAAGTGTGTTTATCACAGAAACATTCATATTGGGCAAATTAGGGCACAGAGCAAGTATGCCTCAGTGGAGGAATGACTGATACATTGGCAGTGCAGCCATTCTGAGGATTATTATACAACCATTAACAAGTTATGAGTTATAACTATATAAGCAGATTTAAGGGGATTTCCAGAATGTGCTACTACCAGGCGAGAAAAGCAGGTTTGTTTTCATCATTTTGGTGCAAACAAAAGGAGATGGGCCTTGGAGCCAGATTGGCTGGTAGGCTGAATTTCAGAGCAAAACAGTTAACCACTCTTGAGCCTCTGTGTGTGCTCAGAGTTTGAATTTCAGAAACCTTAATTAAGCGTCTTACAAATTTCCTTTGTAACAAGTAGTTTTGCCCCAGCTCTGCTTAGAAACCAAGCCAAAGGGCTGGATTGACTGATGGTTTTTACACTGCATTCCAGATATTTTTCTCTCTGAGAACCAATTCACCTTCTAACACACGCTTAAAGCTTTAACTCATGCCCTTCTTTGTTATAATTTTAGGCAATTCACAGAACTGATTTTCTAACAATATACCTACAGATACACCCCAGGCCATGACTTAATAGTTGTGCTTACTTTTGTCAAGGTACTTTACCCCCTTTTTTTCCATCTTAGCTTTGGAGTCCTCATCTGTAGAAAGGGATATTTATAAGGATAACAAGTGATAATGTATGTTAAAGGTTTTTCACAGTGCCTGACATGCATTCAATGCCCAATACAAGAGACTCCTTATTAATCTTATTGCCCTCTGTCCTGGGGATGTGCTTGTTCAGCTGGTTTTTGAAGGTCCAGTGTCTTGTCTTTCTGGTGCTCCAGGCAGCCTGGAATTTTCTCTCTAACCAGGAGCAAAGTGTCAGTACAGAGGGAGTCTGATCCTCTGGGTTCTCTGGCCTGAACATTGAGCTTTTCCGTGCTAGCCCCAACCATAGGACCTTTTTATGATCCACTTACTTATTTTCTGGAGGCCCAGGGTCTCGCACATTAATTAACACATGAAAGCATGGCATTTTCTGTACTCAAGGAAACCACCCAGAAGATTTAATAACATGATCTCAACAAAAATGGGATATTGAGATGGGAGAGAATTTTCTGTCAACTGCTATTCATCCTTTTGAGCAACATCTTGGCGGCCATTTGAGAGGTAATTTACTCTAAGGTAATATACTCCTTCAGCTTCTTTGCTACAGGCTACCGAACACACTTTGATGTCTCCATGATGTCTCTGGAACAATATTACCAATATTCACCATTGTGATGTGATGCATTCATGGATTACTGAAGCGTGAGTTGGCTGATCTCCAGTATCATGAGCTGCTGATCAATTTTAGGTTTTCACTTTGTTTAATAGATGTAAAATGAAATCTCCTTCAATGTGGTAAAATCTTGCTAATGTCAAGGTGAATAACCTTGGAACTTCCTCCCATACAGATCGTCTTTTTAGAACTGTCTCCAAATAATTGTTCTTAATTTAAATACACACACACACACACACACACACACACACACACACACACACACATATATATATATATATATGCATGGTAAATATAATAGGGATGATCAGAAAGTACAAAGGAGCTTATGATAAAAAGCAAAGATTCAAGGTCCCATCGCTTCCTACTCTCCAACTGTGCTTCCCAGAGTAGACCACTGTAACAATTTCTGTTTGCAGTGTTCTGACCATTACCTCATTATATCTAAAGAAAATGCCTAATCTGCTAATTCAATAATTCACCAACTTCAGACATCATCAAGTGACCATCCTCTACCAGAGAGGAGGATTTAACTCACTCACACTATCTTCAATCTGCCCTCTCTTTCTTTCTGGCAATTTTTATATCTTTTGATCTTTAGTTCTTCTGTTGGTGACTCTAGTAACTTTAAGTGATATGCTTAACTCTCAGTTTCTAGCATACACCTTCTTCAGTTTCCCATGAAATAAGGATATTAGCACCCCTCCCCTTCCCTTAGCCTCTCCTCCATCTTTCTATATCCTCTTTTCCAAACAGACTGCTGCTCATTGACATCCACTTCTGAAACC
>NW_022296137.1:0-609 GCF_002776525.5 Piliocolobus tephrosceles
CTTGGAGTTGCTCTTCTGGAGGAGTATCTTTGTGGCGTTCTCTGTATATCCTGAATTTGAATGTTGGCCTGCCCTGCTAGGTTGGGGAAGTTCTCCTGGATGATATCCTGAAGAGTGTTTTCCAATTTGGTTCCATTTTCCCCCTCACTTTCAGGCACCCCAATCAGACGTAGATTTGGTCTTTTTACATAATCCCATACTTCTTGCAGGCTTTGTTCATTTCTTTTTCTTCTTTTTTCTTTTGGTTTCTCTTCTCGCTTCATTTCATTCATTTGATCCTCAATCGCTGATACTCTTTCTTCCAGTTGATCGAGTCGGTTTCTGAAGCTTGTGCATTTGTCACATATTTCTCGTGTCATGGTTTTCATCTCTGTCATTTAGTTTATGACCTTCTCTGCATTAATTAGTCTAGCTGTCAATTCTTCCACTCTTTTTTCAAGATTTTTAGTTTCTTTGCGCTGGGTACGTAATTCCTTTTAGCTCTGAGAGGTTTGATGGACTGAAGCCTTCTTCTCTCATCTCGTCAAAGTCATTCTCTGACCAACTTTGATCCGTTGCTGGCGATGGGCTGTGCTCCTTTGCAGGGGGAGATGCGCTCTTATTTTTTGA
>NW_022296137.1:709-7418 GCF_002776525.5 Piliocolobus tephrosceles
CTCTGACCAGCTTTGATCCGTTGCTGGCGATGGGCTGTGCTCCTTTGCAGGAGGAGATGCGCTCTTATTTTTTGAATTTCCAGCTTTTCTGCCCTGCTTTTTCCCCATCTTTGTGGTTTTATCTGTCTCTGGTCTTTGATGATGGTGACGTACTGATGGGGTTTTGGTATAGGTGTCCTTCCTGTTTGATAGTTTTCCTTCTGACAGTCAGGACCCTCAGCTATAGGTCTGTTGGAGATTGCTTGAGGTCCACTCCAGACCCTGTTTGCCTGGGTATCAGCAGCAGAGGTTGCAGAAGATAGAATATTGCTGAACAGTGAGTGTACCTGTCTGATTCTTGCTTTGGAAGCTTCCTCTCAGGGGTGTACTCCACCCTGTGAGTTGTGGGGTGTCACACTGCCCCTAGTGGGGGATGTCTCCCAGTTAGGCTACTCAGGGGTCAGGGACCCACTTGAGCAGGCAGACTGCCCCTTCTCAGATCTCAACCTCCGTGTTGGGAGATCCACTGCTCTCTTCAAAGCTGTCAGACAGAGTCGTTTGCATCTGCACAGGCCTCTGCTGCTTTAGCTGAGCCCTGTCCCCAGAGGCGGAGTCTACAGAGACAGGCAGGTTTCCTTGAGCTGCAGTGAGCTCCACCCAGTTGGAGCTTCCCAGCGGCTTTGTTTACCTACTTAAGCCTCAGCGATGGCGGGCGCCCCTCCCCCAGCCTCGCTGCTGCCTTGCAGTTAGATTGCCGCAGACTGCTGTGTTAGCAAGGAGGGAGGCTCTGTGGGCGTGGGACCCTCCCGGCCAGGTGTGGGATATATTCTCTGGTGTGCCGGTGTGCTTACAGCGCAGTATTGGGGTGCGAGTTACCCGATTTTCCAGGTGTTGTGTGTCTCAGTTCCCCTGGCTAGGAAAAGGGACTCCCTTCCCCCTTGCGCTTCCCAGGTGAGGCGATGCCTCGCCCTGCTTCAGCTCTCGCTGGTCAGGCTGCAGCAGCTGACCAGCACCGATTGTCCGGCACTCCCGAGTGAGATGACCCCAGTACCTCAGTTGAAAATGCAGAAATCACCGGTCTTCTGTGTCGCTCACGCTGGGAGATGGAGACTGGAGCTGTTCCTATTTGGCCATCTTGCTCTGCCCCTGAGTCACAGGTTTTAGTACCAGATGCCATCAAAATAAAAATGTCAAAATCAATTGAGTGTCCAAGATAACTTTCACATTGCTATGTCAGTCTCTTTTTCAAGTTTAACATCAGATGGCTTAACTTGTACAGAGTTAATGTTTACTCTTAGGATTTTATTTATTTATTTTTTTTTTTTTTTGCACAGTTTAGATTCATCTTGATTATTTCCTGGAAATCACCACTATATTTACATGGCTTTTTCCATGAGGAAAATATTCTCTGAACAAAATCAACTTCCAGTTCAATAGGAGAAACCAAAATTATATGCAAATTTGTTGTGTATGTGTATATACTTTTCTGAAAAGGGGAATTATATTTTCATCTGATTCACAAAGGAGTTCATGACTCAAAAACTATTTCTGAAGGCCAAATAGTAACTATAGATGGTCAGAGAAATTACCATGAAAGAGGAAAAGAGAAGAAATGAAATAAGATGTATTTTTTAAGTTTTGGCCTGGTTGAGAGGACAGATATAAGGTGACTGCCTCTTGGATATGGCAACATGGCCGTATATATAGATTTGAGTCTATTACAGTGTAGTTGGGAAACACAACAAGCAAATAAGAAGTCCCTGGAGACTTTAAGATATGTACTGACAATATATTGCTGTGTGGGTACAAATTAGCTGCATACCTGGATCAATCAAAGTACTTGTAGGAAACTTAAGACACAATCCAAAAAAGGTAATTGAAGAGATTTTATTAAAGTACTGTTTACAAATGAGTAAAAGATGGGATTAAGAGAAGCCACAGGGATGGTGAAAGAGCCTAGGATTGACAACAGGAGAAGCCATTACTACTCCTATGCCAAAGCTAGCCTATTGAGAGTCACGGTGGTAGAAGGATGCCTGACAGGAGCTATGATCACAGGTGGAAGGTTACAGAAATGGTCCACTGCAGCACCACAGGAAAGGAGCCCTGGAAATAAATATCCCATCCTCACTCTCTCCCCATCATCTGACCTCCTGCCAAAGCCTCTCACTGACCAAATCCAAACAAAAGCTGAGGGGGTGGAAGCTGGATTATCTTATCTGACAAGATCAGTCCCTTAGAACCAAAATAGGGTCATGGATGAAGAGGGATGTGACAAGGCAAACAGGCGCCACCCAACTCAGACACTGCCCATATAACAGTACGGGAGGGGCTCTCAATAAGAAATAGAGATATTTAGTTCCACAGTAGCTCTGATACACATTTTTTTTAGATGTATATTTCAGAATCCTTTCCATTTAGTTAATGCTAGTTTTTAGTCATCATACGCTATGTTGACAACTTTATGGATATAAACAAATACTTATTTTATAATCATTAACTTTCTGATAGTAAAGCTAATTTTCCCCCGCAGGCAAAAATATTCTTCTAGTTTCATAGCTTTGGCAGTACTTTATTCCCGTTAAAGAGTAAAGTGTTTATGTAAACTGGAAACAATTGTTTTGATTCCATCTCCAAATTATACTAATTCCTATGAGACTCACAGTTCTCTTTTGAGTTGTTATGCACCTAAGCTGTGTCCAGGAGTATGTGTGGGTGGGTGTGTATAATGTACTGAACTGATCAATTGACAGTCCGTGTGTACATGCACCTGGAAGGCCACCACTAGCTCATCATGTCTGTGTCTTTTCAGGGATGGATTTCATAGGTTGGTGCAGTGGAGAGAGTTCTGAAGACACTGGTCATGATCTGTCTTTTCACTACGAAGCTGTAGGTCTCTTGGCAAGTCCCTCACCCCTCCAGCTACTCTTCAAAGGAGTAATGGGTTGAGGCAATAGAGGCTCAGATATCCAGCGACTTTAAGTTCTGTGGTTCCTGTGCCTGTGCCTGATCAGCATACCTAATGGGAACATCCACTTTGCTGCTTACTGACTGCTCTGGTTTGAAAAGAGCTTTGTTTTAAACTTATATAGAGAGTGCTAACTACTCTACTTTAAATTAAATATTAGATAAGGAAAGCAACAGATGACATTAAAATACAACAAATCCTCAGTGACTTTCTGTGGGTTTAAGAGTTACAGCCTCACATGAACCTTAGGATTTCAGTGAATTGCATAAATTATACTTACCATTTCGCAGGCAAATATTTACATGTGCAAGTAATGACTCCACAAAGCTGTGAGAAAGGAAGAAGATAATTCATGCCCTAGAATAGATCTGTACTTTGTAATTCAGCTCCGCTGGAGAAACTCTATTTAATATCATCTTCAATGTCCTGGAATGGAGGAAGGAGCTATGGAGCCACTGCTGAGGCTAAGGTATTTCATGCCAGCAGTCACATGGCTACTTGTACAACATTCTCTCATCATACAAATAAATAATTACCTACATATTTAATACCTACTGCACACTGTGTTAAGTGTATTACATATATTGTTTAATTCTTATAACTGTCCTTTGATATTATCTCCAATTTACTGGTCTCAATGAAATGAAGTAAATTAACCAAAGACACTACCTAGGAAGGGAAAGAGTCAGGATTTCAACTTAAGATTCTAAAGCTGATGCCTCTATGCTTGTTACCCTAGTGTCTCCAGCAACTCTGGCCAGACATATTCACTCTCTCTCAAACACTTCCATTGGTTTTTCACAGAAAATGAAGCTGTTCACTTAACTTTGATTTCTCCCTTGAGTGATGTATTGGAACCCTTAGCCCTCCACATGTGCCTCTAGCAATATCTACCATTTCCTGGAGAGTAAGAACCAGGTGGGCTGGGTCTGGCCTCAATTGCCAGTGTTCTCCAGCTCCATAACAGGGGCAAGCAACACATCAATGTGACCTGTCTTTAGGCACTAGAAGTTCTATCTCTTGTCTTTCTTCTTAATTATAGACCACATTTTCCTATAGGCATCTACCTCCTCTTCCCTTCCACCATAATTACCCAATTGTCCAAACAGCCTACTCCCTACTTCAACTGTCTCTAGAGAACATTCACCTTCTAAATGTGCTTTAGATAATTTTATACCTTTATTGGGCTTTGAGAATTTTTTTTAAGGGGAGGCGCTGCCCTAACCCACTCTCCTTTTGTCTTAGGTTGGGTTTCTTGGAAATAGATTCTAAGATAGAGAATTGTGTGCAGAAGTTTGGTTGTGATGTGCTCTCAGGAGATACACCTGCAAGGAAGTGACAGAAGAATGCCTGAGGATGAGTGAGAATCCAGGAATGGGTCAGCCTTGAAAAGGGATCTGGGGCAGGCACCATGGTATGCACTGTACCTGCTCAGATTGGTGGGCCTGACTTGTGTCTTCAGCTTAATTACCTATTCCTCTTCCAGGTAAAAGATCTTTAAGGTCCTAAACACCAGTCTGGAATCTGACTATGCAAAAATGAAAAGATCCTGAGCTCCCCCTCCAGGGAAACTAAGTGGAACAAAGAACGATTGTAAAGTAGGAAAGTTCTAAAAATAATTAAGATGAGACTGGGTAATTTGAATGAAAGCCAGTCAAGTCTATGTGGAATATAGCATCTTACTGATTCATTATCAGCCCATATAATTTAATTACATTCCACTTACTATGCAATTTCACATACTAAACCATCCAGCATGAAGTCTAAGTTATCTGATTAAAGAAAGAGGAAAGGGAGAGAAGGGAGTGAGAGTGAAAGAGAGAGCTCCTCAAGTCATGCAAAAGAGGAGCTTCCTTAAGGATGGCAGAATGCATTGCAAATTCAGAAACATGTTTAATATGTAAAAGAAATAATGTAAATTTACCTCTTATTTTCTATAAATAAGCCAGGTTTGATTATCTTAAACTATCAATACAAATATTCTTCTCTCTGTCTTTCTTAACTTGAGCCATTTGCAATTTATAACACAGAGAACCATTTTTCAGATCTAACTTCACATGTAACTCTTCATTGTTTCAAATGAAATTAGCAAATCCGAGAAAGAAAATTCTTCCCTAAGAAATCATTTCTTCAAAGTGATTATTTAAGAGTTGCTAAGTTAGAAACACATATGTCACTATCACTATCTTCTGATCAAAATTTAAAGATATTCATTTGAAGAACATATATACCCCAAGTTCTAGGAAAAGGAGGTTTTAGTGACTGGAAGATGTTAAGGAAAATGTGAAGCTGTTAATTAAAATTATTGAGTCACATGAATATACTGAATAAAATGGTGGTTGCCAGAAGCTGGGACAAGTAATGAGAAGGGGGAGATGACGAGGGGTTGGTTAATGGGTACAAAAATACAGTTAGAAGAAATAACTTCTAGTGCTTGAAACCATAATAGGGTGACTATAGTTAATAACTTTTACTGTATAATTCAGAATAGCTAGAAGAGAAGATTTAGAATGTTTCCAACTCAAAGAAATTATAAATGTTGGAGGTGATGGATATCCCAATCACCCAGATTTGATCATTATACATCATATGCCTGTATCAAAACATCACATGTACCCCATAAATATGTACAACTATTATGCATTGACAAAAATTAAAGATAAAAAAGAAGTGAGTCAAACACAGTAGCAGTATTATCTATTCTGAAAACAATTATTTACTTTGGTCCCAATAGATCACATAAGAAATATACAAATAATGTCACTAGGTTAATCTGATCAAATTAATAAATTAATAAACACCAAAGTTTTGGGAGTGTTTCTGTATAAAAAAAAAGAGATATTTATTTAAACATTTCCCACAATGTACAGTGTCCTACAAATTATACAAAATGCTGTTTTTTTCAGATGGGTGCCTTGCTATGTTGCCCAGACTAGTCTCAAACTCCTAGTTTTCTGCCTCAGCCTTCCAACAGCTGAGATTGCAGGCATGTACCACTGCACCCAGCTCAAAATAGGCTTTTAAGTCTGTCTCTAAAGGAGCCACAATTAATATTTTATTTCAAATAAATTATGCTGTGAACAGGATATAATCTTGTGGAAGGCATGGTTTTTTATCTGTTTTATTTACATCACATCTCCAGCAACTGGAACAGTAACTGATACAAAGTCAGTGCACAAGAAATGTCTGTTGATTAATAAATTAGGACAAGATTAGTGAGGAATGTGCTTTAGATAATTTTATACCTTTGTACCTACAAGACAATAGTACAAATAAGAAATTGCTCTGGCCATTCAGTGAATGTACTTTGTCTTAGAAAGAGAACTAGCGGTATCTAATTAAACTAAAGAGCTTCTGCACAGCAAAAGAAACTACCATCAGAGTGAACAGGCAACCTACAGAATGGGAGAAAATTTTTGCAATCTACTCATCTGACAAAGGGCTAATATCCAGAACCTACAAAGAACTCAAACAAATTTACAAGAAAAAAACAAACAACCCCATCAAAAAGTGGGCTAAGGATATGAACAGACATTTCTCAAAAGAAGACATTCATACAGCCAACAGACACACGAAAAAATGCTCATCATCACTGGCCATCAGAGAAATGCAAATCAAAACTACAATGAGATACCATCTCACACCAGTTAGAATGGCAATCATTCAAAAGTCAGGAAACAACAGGTGCTGGAGAGGATGTGGAGAAATAGGAACACTTTTACACTGTTGGTGGGATTGTAAACTAGTTCAACCATTATGGAA
>NW_022296138.1:0-95 GCF_002776525.5 Piliocolobus tephrosceles
ATGATGAGCTTTTTTTCATGTGTCTGTTGGCTGTATGAATGTCTTCTCTTGAGAAATGTCTGTTCATATCCTTTGCCCACTTTTTGATGGGGTTC
>NW_022296138.1:195-1610 GCF_002776525.5 Piliocolobus tephrosceles
TTGGTGTTTTAGATATGAAGTCCTTGCCCATGCCTATGTCCTGAATGGTACTACCTAGATATTCTTCAAGGGTTTTTATGGTATTAGGTCTAACATTTAAGTCTCTAATCCATCTTGAATTAATCTTCGTATAAGGAGTAAGGAAAGGATCCACTTTCAGCTTTCTACTGATGGCTGGCCAGTTTTCCCAGAACCATTTATTAAATAGGGAATCCTTTCCCCATTTCTTGTTTCTCTCAGGTTTGTCAAAGATCAGATGGCTGTAGATGTGTGGCATTATTTCTGAGGACTCTGTTCTGTTCCATTGGTCTATATCACTGTTTTGGTACCAGTACCATGCTCTTTTGGTTACCGTAGCCTTGTAGTATAGTTTGAAGTCAGGTAGCATGATGCCTCCAGCTTTGTTTTTTTGACTTAGGATTGTCTTGGCAATGCGGGCTCTTTCTTGGTTCCATATGAAGTTTAAAGCCGTTTTTTCCAATTCTGTGAAGAAACTCATTGGTAGCTTGATGGGGATGGCATTGAATGTATAAATAACTTTGGGCATTGGGGCCATTTTCATGATATTGATTCTTCCTATCCATGTGCATGATATGTTCTTCCATTTGTAAGTGTCCTCTTTTATTTAACTGAGCAGTGGTTTGTAGTTCTCCTTGAAGAGGTCCTTTACCTCCCTTGTAAGTTGGATTCCTAGGTATTTTATTCTCTCTGAAGCAATTGTGAATGGAAGTTCATTCATGATTTAGCTCTCATGAATGTTTGTCTGTTACTGGTGTATAAGTATGCTTGTGATTTTTGCACATTAATTTTGTATCCTGAGACTTTGCTGAAGGTGCTTATCAGCTTAAGGAGATCTTGGGCTGAGACAATGGGGTTTTTTAAATATACAATCATGTCATCTGCAAACAGGGACAGTTTGACTTTTTCTTTTACTAACTGAATACCCTTGATTTCTTTCTCTTGCCTGATTGCCCTAGCCAGAACTTCCAACACTATGTTGAATAGGAGTGGTGAGAGAGGGCATCCCTGTCTTGTGCCAGTTTTCAAAGGGAATTTTTCCAGTTTTTGCCCATTCAGTATGATATTAGCTGTAGGTTTGTCATAAATAGTTCTTATTGTTTTGAGTTACGTTCTATCAATACCAAATTTGTTGAGCGTTTTTAGCATGAAGGGCTGTTGAATTTTGTGAGAAGCCTTTTCTGCATCTATTGAGATAATCATGTGGTTCTTGTCTTTGGTTCTGTTGATATGCAGGATTACGTTTAATGATTTGCAAATGTTGAACCAACCTTGCATCCCAGGGATGAAGCCCACTTGATCATGGTGGATAAGCTTTTTGATGTGCTGCTGGATCCGTTTTGCCAGTATTCTATTGAGGATTTTTGCATCGATGTTCATCAGGGAGATTGGTCTAA
>NW_022296139.1:0-1110 GCF_002776525.5 Piliocolobus tephrosceles
TATTCCAGTGTTAATGTCATCCAGATCCCGCCTCCAGTACACACACAGAACAACATAGGAACAAATGTCCTGGCACCCTGGGGCGCGGTCACAGTGACACACAGAATTAACCATCACACAAGTTCTTTGTCATATTAGTGATTTTCATATTTTTCTCCCAGTCTGTAGAATGTCTTTTTATTCTATAAATAGTGTCTTGTGCTGACCAAGAATTTTTAATTTGTATAAAGCTGAATTTATCAATGTTTTCTTTAATCATTTTGTGGATGTGATAACTAAGAATACTTAGCCTAACTCCACATCATGAAGATTTTCTCTTGTGTTTTCTATTGTAAGTTCTCTAGTTTTGCAGTTTACATTTAGTTCCGTAATTAATTTTGATTTAATTGTGATGCAAGTATGGAGGTTTAAGTGGATTTTTAAAATCTTTATTTAGTTTTTTCCTTCAGCTTTTAAGTTGCAGGGTACATGTGCAGGATGTGCAGGTTTGTCACATAGGTAAACATGTGCCATTTGGTTTGCTGCACAGATCTCATCACCTAGCTATTACGCACAACATCTATTAGCTACTCTTCCTGATGCTCTCCCTAATCCCAACCCCCACCCCTCACTTCTGACAGGCCCCAGTGTGTGTTGTTTCCCCCATGTGTCCATGTGTTCTTATCATTAAGCTACCACTTATAAGTGAGAATGTGTGGTGTTTGGTTTTCTGTTCTTGCATTAGTTTGCTGAGGACAATGAGTTCTAACTTCAACCATGTCCCTGCAAAAGACATGATCTCATTCATTTCTATGGCTGTGTAGTATTCCATGGTGTATACGTACCATATTTTCTTTATCCAGTCTATCACTGATGGTCAATGAAAGTTATAAACCCCAAATATCCCAGAAACATAGTGTATCCTAAGCAGAAGGAACTTGATGAAACCTACACCAAGGAACACCATACTCACATTGATCAAAACCAGTGATGAACAGAAAATCCTAAGAAGAATAAAAGGAGAAAAAGCACATTACATACAGAGGACTAAATATAATGATGACATTCAATTTCTCATCAGAACCATTACAAACTAGAAGTTTGCAACAGTTTTATACACTGAAAAAAAAA
>NW_022296142.1:0-261 GCF_002776525.5 Piliocolobus tephrosceles
ATAGTTCTGTTCTTTTCTTTTCTTTTTTCTTTTCTCTCTCTCTCTCTCTTTCTCTTTCTCTCTCTCTTTCTCTCTCTCTTTCTTTCTTTCACAGAGTCTCACTCTGTCACCCAGGATAGAGGTCAGTAGCGCAATCTTGGCTCCCTGCAATCTCTGCCTCACAGGTTCAAGTGATTATCCTGCCTCAGACTCCTGAGTAGCTGGGACTACAGGCATGTGCCACCACGACCAGCAAAATTTTCTTTCTTTCTTTTTTTTTTT
>NW_022296142.1:361-2034 GCF_002776525.5 Piliocolobus tephrosceles
CCTGACCTCAGGTGATCCACCCACCTCGGCCTCCCAAAGTGCTGGGACTACAGGTGTGAGCCACCGTGCCCAGCTTTCTTTCTTTTTTTTCCCGCCCCGCCAAGACAGTCTTGCTCTGTCACCTAGGCTGGAGTGCAGTGGCATGATCTTGGCTCACTGCAACCTCTGCCTCCCAGGTTCAAGCAATTCTCCCGCCTCAGCCTCCTAAGTAGCTGGGACTACAGGCGTGTGCCACCACAGCTGGCAAATTATTTTTTTCTTTTTTTAGATGGAGTTTCTCTCTTGTCACCCAGGCTGGAGTGCAGTGGCATGATCTCAGCTCACTGCACCCTCGGCCTCCCAGGTTCAAGCGGTCTCCTGCCTCAGCCTCCCAAAGTAGCTGGGACTACAGGTGCCTGCCACCACACTCAGCTAATTTTTTGTATTTTTAGTAGAGATGAGGTTTCATCATGTTGGCCAGGCTGGTCTCAAACTTCTGGCCTCCCAAAGTGCCGGAATTACAAGCGTAAGCCACTGTGCCCAGCTTTCTTTCTTTTTTCTTCCCCCCCAAGATGGAGTCTTACTCTGTCGCCCAGGCTGGAGTACAGTGGTGCAATCTCGGCTCACTGCAACCTCCACCTCCCAGGTTCAAGCAATTCTCCTGCCTCATCCTCCCATGTAGCTGGGATTACAGGTGCCCACCACCACACTTGGCTAATTTTTATATTCTTAGTAGAGATGAGTGTTTCACCACGTTGGCCAGGCTGGTCTCAAACTCTTTACCTGGTAATCTGCCCACCTCAGCCTCCCAAAGTGCTGGGATTACAGGTGTGAGCCACCACGCCCGGCTTGGTTTTCTTTTTTTTTTTTTTTTTTTTTTTTTTGAGACAGAATTTTGCTCTGTAGCCAGGCTGGAGTGCAGTGGTGCAATCTCGGCTCACTGCAACCTCTGCCTCCCGGGTTTGAGCGATTCTCCTGTCTCAGCCTCCCGAGTAGCTGGGACTACAGACGCACACTACCATGCCCAGCTAATTTTTGTATTTTTAGCAGAGATGGAGTTTCACCGTGTTAGCCAGAATGGTGTCAATCTCTTGACCTCATGATCCACCCGTCTCGGCCTCCCAAAGTTCTGAGATTACAGGGGTGAGTCACCACGGCCAGCCTCTTTTTGTTTGTTTGTTTTTAACAGAATCTAGCTCTGTTACTCAGGCTGGAGTGCAGTGGTATGATCTCAGCTCACTGCAACCTTCACCTCCCAGGTTCAAGTGATTCTCATGCCTCAGTCTCCCAAGTAGCTGGGATTACAAGCTCTGTGCCCTCCATGCCTGGTTAATTTTTGTATTTTTAGTAGAGATGGGGTTTTAGTAGAGTCATGTTGCTCAGACTGGGCTCAAACTCCTGGTCTCAAGTGATCAGCCCACCTCGGCCTCCCAAAGTGCTGGGATTGCAGGCATGAGCCACAGCACGTAGCCCTTTCTTTCATTCTTTTCTTTCTTTCTTCCTTTCTTCCTTCCTTCCTTGTCCCTTCCTTCTCCCTCCCTCCTTCCTGACTTCCTTTGTTACAGGAAAGGAGCCCCATCCAGACCCCAATAGAGGGTTCTTACAAGAAATTATTCAGGCCGGGCGCGGTGGCTCAAGCCTGTAATCCCAGCACTTTGGGAGGCCGAGACGGGCGGATCACGAGGTCAGGAGAT
>NW_022296143.1:0-7025 GCF_002776525.5 Piliocolobus tephrosceles
AGATTTTTGGCCATATAATACAGTTTTGTAATACTTCTTAAATGCAGATGATCATGGAACCTTTTTGTTGGGGTACAGTTCTTCTGGTAAAACAAATATTCTTTGAAATATAGTTTAAGAAACACTACTCTAGAGATAATTTAAATCATTAGTTTATTTTAAAAACTTAGGGCCGGGCGCGGTGGCTCAAGCCTGTAATCCCAGCACTTTGGGAGGCCAAGACGGGCGGATCATGAGGTCAGGAGATTGAGACCATCCTGGCTAATATGGTGAAACCCCATCTCTACTAAAAAAATATAAAAAACTAGCCGGGCGAGGTGGCAGGCGCCTGTAGTCCCAGCTACTCGGGAGGCTGAGGCAGGAGAATGGCATAAACCCGGGGGGGGGTGGAGCTTGCAGTGAGCTGAGATCCGGCCACTGCACTCCAGCCTGGGCGACAGAGCGAGACTCCGTCTCAAAAAAAAAAAAAAAAAAAAAAACTTAATGTATTTGCTACTATGTCTTAGGGTTATAGAGAAAAAAGATACAGCCTTTGCCCTCAAGAAGCTCTTGGTTTCATTGGGAAACAATGAAATAATGACGATATACTGTGCTAAATGCTGAGATAGAAGCAAGGATTTTTGGGACTGGTAAATAAAGTGAGTTTTGGAGATGACCGAAGTTAATGTGGGGAGGCAGAGGAGGCAAGGCAGTGTGTGGGAAAGCACAGAGGAGTGAAAAGGAAGGGACTGCTTTGCATTCTCTTTCTTTCTTTGTTGCAAGTTTAAGTTCATAGCATCTTATAGAAGATTTTTAGTTCAGTTGAGAAATATGTAATTTTGTGAATTATAAATTGTTTTTGCTTTCTTACAGGAGGGAAACACTCCACTTTTGTTGGCTATAAATTCTACGAGACAGCAAATGGTGGAATTCTTATTGAGGAACCAGGCAAATATACATGCCGTTGACAATTTCAGAAGGTGCAATAGTTTTTGTTTTTTTTTTGTTGTTTTTTGTTTATTTCCTAAAAACCTGAGTGTTCTAGAGTGGTAACTCAAGTAAGAAATGTTAATAAGATTCACTTATAATTATTGGCATATAGTAAAAAATAATACAAATAATCAATTAGGTAGAAAAGCAGTTATTTGGACTGAGCAACATCAAAGGCAGTATATAGTAGGCTTCATCTTCTCTTATAGACTGTTATTTGTAATCTGATGTTTTTGGTCCTGTAATCATATAACTAAAGGGGTTTTGTATTTTCTAAATTTTATAAAGCATAGACTTTAACTTTCAGTTTACAACTACTACTATTACTATTATTAATGTTGTTGTTGCTGTTGTTTTCAGCCTGCAGATAGCTCTTACTTGTTTGATCCCTAGCTGACTTTGAATTACAATATATCAGACTAGGAAAGCAATGGGGAAATCTTCATCTAAATCTTTGCCTACTTCAGATAAGTGACCTCAGCACAGTTTCTTGGTCACCAAAAGATTATAAATTAGGAGCTTGTATTATGTCATATCCCAATGGGACAAGAAGCTTCCTTGTTGTCCCTGCCTTCTAGCCTTGGTGGTAATTTACCAAGATGAACACATGAGCACCCAAGATGCTTATACACATAAGCTAGTACATGTAAATGGTTATTATGTCTATCCTGACAGGCAAGGTATGAAATCGGTAAAGTGTATCCAATTTGCTAATTAAATATCTTTATTAAAGTTCTTGAGTGCTGTTATTTCTTTGTTACTTTAGAACAGCCCTCATGCTTGCTGTGCAGCATAACTCGTCAAGTATCGTCAGCCTCCTCCTTCAACAAAATGTAAATATCTTTTCTCAAGACATGTTTGGCCAAACTGCTGAGGATTATGCTGTTTGTTGTGATTTGAGAAGGTATATACTTATATTAGGTTAATACTAAATTAAGGTTTAAAATAATTACAAATATTGCATCTTATACATAAGATGAGAGTTCATAGTTTGGTTGAGGTAGTTTGGAATGGCAACAAGTTAGTCCACTTTTTAACCAGAAATCAAACAGAAAGCTAGACTAGTTAGAAGTAGCAATGAGTGCAAGATTCTTTCAGGACCTTTGAAGACCTTTATCCCTAGGGATCTCAGTGTTGTTCATTTCATTCCAAGTATTACCCTTGTATGTGAGACATAAATAATGTCACATCTTTTACTTTCTTTTTTTCTTTCTTTTTTCTTTCTTTTTTTTTTTTTTAAACAAAGTCTCACTATGTTGCCCATGTTCCTGAGCTCAAGTGATTCTCCTGCCTTGGCCTCACAAAGGCCACCATGCCTGGCCTGACTTTCCAAATTAGTTGTTGGGTCTTGAAATGTCCAGTGTAGCAAAAAATCTTGTATTATTCCCTGGGGCTATCTCTTATGCCTTCCTCCTTTGGATTTCTCAAAAAGCTAAGGGGTTCCCTAAGTCCAAGGGAGACAATCTTGCTTTACAAGTCAGAAGAAGGGGGGGAAAGGCCATTCTAGTCATTCTGTTGTTTCCATTGATTCACTTCCTGTATTGCTGCCATTGTAACTTGTCCTGCAATCTGGTAATGATTGACTTTTGGCACCAGGATGCCCTTACTGATTCAGATCCCTCACTCTTCATGATGACTCATACACAGTATCCACAGCTACAGTGTTTTTTAGTTCATGTACATAGGCTCAGCCATTGTTCCCAGCACCCTGCTCTGGCAGAGAAGCCTCCTAGCTTTACCTACACACATAGTGAGTAAATGGACCTTCTCCCTAATACTAAAAACCTTATTTGTAGCCCACCTCTTAGCTAGGCCTAGCCTATACCTTCATGGTATGTTATCCTTTGAGACCAGTTTCCATCTGTTCTCTAGCAAATATTAGTTGGATTGTACTCAACAGTCAGGGATATTCAAATAATGTTGCAGGAAGACAGCAGAGGTCCCTTTGCCTTTTGTTGTCACATCTGTACCTTGAGCCTTTTTTCTGTCCTGTGTAGCAGCTTTTGTTAGATAGCAGAATGTTCCACATTATCCTTCAATAGAGTAATGGGCACCAACTTGGAGTTGGCCCCTCAAGTAACGTGTTTCCATAATAATGAAAATCTGTCAGGCTATTTGCATCTCTACCTCAAGTTCTTAAAATATTTTAAAATTCTACCTCTCAGGAAGTCATTCAACAGAATTCTCTGTATCTAAAGTAGATAATTTGGATTTAACAGAGCTAAGCCTCATCCATGACTTTTGAGTATCCGTGTATAAAACAGGGCTTTATACTTGTTTCAACAGCACATATTCTAAAATTGGATCAATACAGAACAGATAAGCATGCCTGCTGCCTAAGGATGGCACACAAATTCAGAAAGCATTCCACATGTTGCATAGTCCCTAGCAGGTCATTTGACTATTTGTTAACTAGCTTCAAGAAAATAATGTGAGTCAAACCAAAACAAGAGTCACCCGATGTGGAAATTGTTATTATGATCATTATAGAAGTATTCATGTAAGGTGATCTGTGAAATGAGAACAGAGCTGAGTGGCATATGGGATGTTACATGCAAATATGTTGTTAGTACATGACTTGGAAATGAGGAAACATCAACTTGCATCTCTTTCATGGAACTGAAAAACAATATAAGCAGGGCTTTGTCTTGTATGTCAGTCGGAGAGGACCCAGAAGATGCAGCCTCTGACAGAGACCTGCTGGCTCTGAGTTTGAGGAGGTAGAGAAGGAATGGTAGTTGTCCCAGCCAGGTTTTGACATCTATTAGTTTTCTGCCCTTGGTGTGATTGATGAGCTCAGTAATAGGGGACAATTAGGTTATATGTTTTAATGAGACAATAATATATTTATATATAAATTTAGTTACAAGTTATGAACTAGCTAAAATGCTCTGAACTATAAGCCACAATGAATAGAACTAATAACCAAAATTAGCACTTAATAATATTCTCTGAAAACTGTGACATTCAAATATTAGAACCTATAAAAAAACACTCATCAGGTTTTATTTGAGATTCCAAAATTGTTCCAGCAATGCAGCTCAAGAATAAATTTTTCCATTGCTTTACTATTTCTCTGAACATTTAAACATTTTATCTCATTACATCCTGCTAACAACCTAGTAAAGTCAAGTAGTAAAATCTTTGTTTTTTAGAAGAAGCCACGGAGCCTAAGAGAAGCAACTGGTCTGAAAACAAAATATCTATTGGTTACAGAGCGAGGACTTACTCTGAGTGCAGGACAGTTTCCAGGCTGTTAAGTTAACTAGAATTAACTTACTGAGCTATGTTTTTCTCAGGTTATGAGTACTTCCTGTTTTTTTCTTTAATTAGAAGCTTAATAAGTTTATAGAGCTTAAAATTTTCAAGTGTATTGGACATTAGAGTTCTGATATTAGCTCTGATATTGTCTGAAATGCTTTAAGAATTTAATATGTTTGGTAAATATTTTTCATATCGCTATTAAAATACTAATTTTATTTATTACATTTATTATGCATAGCATTCAACAACAAATTCTGGAACATAAAAATAAGATACTTAAAAATCATCTTCGAAATGACAATCAAGGTAAGACTTCTGATAGTAGATTTCTCATTTCTCTTGGTGGTCTTACTGATTTTAGAAAGCAAAATTACAGGCCAGGCGTGGTGGCTCAAACATGTAATCCCAGCACTTTGGGAGGCCAAGGCGGGTGGATCACCTGAGGTCAGGATTTTGAGACCAGCCTGGCTAACATGGTGAAACCCTATCTCTACTAAAAATATGAAAATTAGCTGGGTATGGTGGCGGGTGCCTGTAATCCCAGCTATTTGGGAGGCTGAGGCAGGAGAATCACTTGAACCCAGGAAATGGAGGTTGCAGTGAGCTGAGATGGCACCACTGCACTCTAGCCTGGATGAAAGAGCGAGACTCTATCTCCAAAAAAAACCCAAAAAAAGTAAGATTACGTATTTTTAATCATAAAAGAGCAGTTTAAAATATGTATATTTATGTATAAATTAATTTTTTAAATTTAATTTCTTTAGTTTAGAATTCAGAGTTATTTAAGAAGATAGTTCTCAATCTCAAACAGTATTCTCTGAAAAAAATTCGTTTATGATCCCTGAAATTCTACATTATATTTTTGTATTAATATAAATAAGAAATTAGATTTTTAAGTTAACATGTTGCATTTTCCTCTATAATTACATTGTTACAAATTGGACTTGTTATGCAAATGGATCTTCTATTTAATTTTTATAGTAAATGGTTTATATTTAGTAAATAAATGTTAATTACAGTTGATTCTTGAATATTTTGGGAGTTAGGGACTCTGATCCCTGTGCAGTTGGAAATCTGAGTATAACTTTGACTCCTTCCAAACGTAACTACTAATAGCCTACCATTGACTAGAAACTTTACTGATAACATAAACAGTTGATGAACACATAGTTGGTATGTGTTGCGTTATTATATACTATGCTTTTAGAATAAAATAAGCTAGAGAAATGAAGCTGTTACAAAGAAAATCATAGAAAAGAAAAAAACATACCTACTATTCATAAACATAAGTGAATCCTCCCAAAAGTCTTCATCTTCATCATCTTCAGGTTAATTAGGCTGAGGAGGAAAAAAATGGTTGGTTTTGCTGTCTCTTGGTTGCAGAAGCAGAAGAAAAATCTGCATATAAGTGGACCCCTGCAGTTCAAACTCTTATTGTTCAGGGTCAAGTGTATTACACAGGAATCTGTGTCACTAAGAAAGTAACTGTCTTTAGAACTGGGAATCCAACAATCCCTTTCTGATACCATAAACAAATGGCAATAAGAACCATAAAACCGAGCCATTGTGCACCCATACAAATAGGAGATTATTTCTGAAGATACCTACTGAATACAGAAGACAGAAAAGTAATTCCTTCCCAAGAAGCAGAAGTTATGTTACATATTCTTATACAAACAAGGTCTACTTTTAATTTATTCACCATAAGTTGGAACCTCATGAGATATATTCACTTCTTAGAACAAGCTGTGTTTTTTTATGTGCTGGATAATTATAATAATAGTAATTTTGTTGGGACAAGGTAATCTGTTACCAGACTGGGTGTGGTGGCTCATGCATGTAATCCCAGCACTTGGAAGGCCAAGGAAGGCAGATCACTTGAGGTCAGGAGTTTGAGACCAGCCTGGCCAACATGGTGAAACCCTATCTCTACTAAAAGTACAAAAATTAGCCAGGCATGGGGGTGGGCATCCATATTCCCAACTACTTGGGAGGCTGAGGCAGGAGAATTGTTTGAACCTTGGAGGTGGAGATTGCAGTGAGCCAAGAACGTGCCACTGCACTCCAGCCTAGGTGACAGAGCAAGATTCCATCTCAAAAAACAAAACAAAACAAAAAACACTCTGGTAACCATTAGGCAAGAGATGATCATAATAAATATTCCAATAGCCAAACTCTAGGCTCAAAAAAATTTTTTTAATTATAATAAAATTATAAAAATGGTTCACAATAACAAAAATATAACACCTAATGTGTTGTACAATCTGAACTGTATAAAGACACCGTTAATTTAGTATATATTTATCAAATCACTTCTATAAGTTAGGTTTGGCAAATGCACAAGACAAAGATGGAATTGACATAATTTTTGTCTTTAAGGTGCTCATAATAGAATATTAGAATATAGATAACTTTAATTTTTGTGTTTTTTAACAGAATTTTTAAGAAAAATATTTTAATTCATTCATATATTTGTTCACTTAAAAAATAACTATCATGTATCTTTTATAGACTAAGCATTTTTCCAATGTGACAAAATACATTTAAAAAATACAGTTAGGAGATTGTTATTACCACTGTTATTTATTTACCACCTTAAATAGTGCTTACTATGTGTCCAATGTCACCTGGGAGCTTATAGTTATTATTTATTACATATGTATCATGTTCAGTATGTTCCAGGCACATTTACATTTGTGGTAATGAATGCAAGCTTCTAAAATGTGGGTAGGATTTAGGGTGAGTGTGCAGAGTGGGTGGAACTTTGCCAGGTAAGGAGGCAGAGGGATGAT
>NW_022296144.1:0-458 GCF_002776525.5 Piliocolobus tephrosceles
AAAAAAAAAAAAATAAATTAAGGATAACACCTTTTTTTTAAATATATATTTAAAATTAGTAATTACAATATTAAATTTAAATTGTCAGTAAAAATGAAATACTCAAAAGGAAGCAATAAATGTGGAAAAAGAAAAAAATCATTATTTCATGTAAAATAAGTGCATATGTACATACATATACAATTAATATAATTATTTTAAACAAAATTTAAATATATTTTAACTCAAATTAAAATAAGTAAAGGATAAACAAAAACAAGTGAAAAGGAATATTTTCTTAAAAATAAACATGTATTAAATGCAAAGTAAAATATTACATTTAGGTAATTTTAAACATTTTACATTATCGCATATGGTATAAATATATACAATATATATGTGTTTGCATAAATATACACATAAATATACACATAAATATACACGTAAATATACATGTAAATATACACGTAAATATACAC
>NW_022296146.1:0-77 GCF_002776525.5 Piliocolobus tephrosceles
GTGGACCAACTGAGAGTGGACCAACTGAGAGTGGACCAACTGAGAGTAGACCAACTGAGAGTGGACCAACTGAGAGT
>NW_022296146.1:177-1645 GCF_002776525.5 Piliocolobus tephrosceles
CTGAGAGTGGACCAACTGAGAACGAGCAGAACAATATTGTATCTACTGACCAATGGTATAAAAATTATAATAAAAAAAAAAGAGAAAATGAATTAACATATCATGATAAATATAGTAATAACAGTAATAATATTAACAATACCAACAATACCAATAATACGAATAATACCAATCATACCGATAATACCAATAATAAAAACAACAAAAATGAAGATATCACTTGTAATACAAGAAAAATCAAAGAAACTGCTACGCTCAATACAAGAAAAAGCATATAAAAAATTGTTGTAGTTATATGTACATATAAACACGATAGCACAAATTAATTATTGGTGAAACTAGAAACTCGCACCAACATTTTCTATATATTTTTAGAAGCATGTAATTGCAAAGGAGGGTGGGTAAGGCATATATATATATATATATATATATATGTATATGCCAATGAAATAAAAATTTTCAAAAAGAATATATGTTTATAAAATATGTGCATGTGTTATGAGTTTGTTTTTTTTTTTTTTCTCTTTTTTTATTTTTTTAATAATTTTATTTAACTTTTTTTTTGCATTTTTTTTTTTTTTTTTTTTCTGTTTTAGTGACGTACATGTGTACATCAAGTGTATATCTGCGTAGTATATATAATAGGGAATAACAATTTTGTACATACCTACATATATAGCTACACATATAACTACACATATAAATACATATATATGTGTATTTTGTTTTAAAAAATTTATATAAAAAATAAAAAAAACTGTGTGCAATGACACAACTTCACAAAAAAAAAAAAAAAAAAATTATTTTTTTTAAAGTTTAAAAATGAGTTTTTGTTTTTATAAAATGCTATTTTTTTTCATTATACTTTACCAGCTATGTGTTAATATATATACAAATATGTATTCATTAGTTAAGCATGAAACAACATCCGTTTGATTTTTTTTTTTTTTTTTTTTTTATTTCGCCATTATCGCGACAATGCTAGCAGTAGCTGTGCGGAGAGCTTGTCTACCATAAAATAGATTAACGCAAATGATGCACAAATAATACACAAATAATGTACAAATAGACACACAAGTAGAACAAATAGAACAAATAGAACAAATAGAACAAATAGAACAAATAGAACAAATAAACGTATGGTGCATATTGAACAAAATAAAAAAAAAAATGCTTCATTTTTAGTTTTATCATATTAATTTTTATAATAGTCTAACGCTTCGTTAGGGTGTGTAAATTCGGGTGCATACACGTGTAAGTAGTACACGCATGGGTACGTGCCCATGCTATGTAATAGTTTGATAAATACATCAGGGTGACGAGATATGTTCAGTGAAAAATAAATTTAAAATAATAAGTGCATAAATAAATATAATTTAATTAGTAGCAGCATGGATACGCATTCAAAGTTAAGTATAAAATCAAATGTGAAGTATAATATGTCATCGACAAAACAAAAAAAAAAAGG
>NW_022296147.1:0-5670 GCF_002776525.5 Piliocolobus tephrosceles
ATCTTTTGTCTTTTTGATAACAGCCATTTTAAAGTACATGAGGTGTTATTGTGGTTTAATTAGAATTTCTTTGATCGTTAATGATCGTGTGCATTTTTAAATAGAACTGTTGACCCTTTGTATGTCTTCTTTTGAGAACTATTTCATTCTTTTGCCCATTTATTTATCAGTTTATTTGTTTACTTACTGAGTTATTTTAGTTCTGCATATATCTTGGATATAAACCCCTTATACGATACCTGGTTTGCAAATATTTTCTCCCATTCTGTAGGTTGTTTCTTTACTCAGTATTTTTTCTTGGATATGCAGAAACTTTCAGCCTGATAAATCCTCTTTTTCTATTTTTGCTTTCATTGCCTGTGCGTTTGGGTTCGTATTCACCCCAAAAAATATTGCCCAAACCAATATAATGGAGCTTTTCTTTTGTGTTTTCCTCCAGTAAGTTTACAGTTTCAGCCCCAGCATTTAGGTCCTTAATCCATTTTGAGTTATTTCTGTACGTGGCATAAGGGTCCAATTTCATTATTCTGCATGTGTATATTTAGTTTTCCCACCTTCATTTGTTGAAGAGACTGCCCCATCTCCATTTTGTGTTCTTGACACCTTTGCTAAAAATCAATTGACTGTAAATGTTTTGGTTTCTTTCTGGCTGTTTATTCTGTTTCCTTGGTCTACGTGTTTGTTCGTATACCAGTACTGTGCTGTTTTGATTGCTATAGCTTTATGTTATATTTTGAAGTCAGGTAGTGTGATGTTTCCAACTTTGTTCTTTTCTCTCAAGATTGCTATGGCTATTCTGGATGTTTTGTGGCTCTGTTCAAATGGTAGGATTATTTTTATATATCTGTGAAAGAAATGTCATTGGAATTTGGCAGAGATTATACTGAATTTGTAAATAACTTTGAGTAGTATGGAGATTTTAATAATATTAACTCAATCCATGAACATGGAATATCTTTCTATTTACTTGTGTTTTCTTTCATTTATTTTACTATTGTTTATGATTTTCAATGTACAGATCTTGCACCTTTTTGTTAAATTTATATCTAAATTTTTTTCTAGCTGTTCTAGCAAGTGATTTTTTTCTAATATGTTTTTTAGATAGTTCCTTGTTAGTGTATAGAAATGCTACTGATTTTTGTATATTGATTTTATATCCTTCAATTTTATTGAATTTTCTTATCAGTTCTAACAGTTTTTTGGTGGACTCTTTAAGGTTTTCTCTACATAAAATCATGTCATCAGCAACCAGGGACAATTTAACATCTTCCTTTATAATGTGGATGTCTTTCAGGACACTTCTGGCTTTATTTCCTTTTGCCTTCTAGTTCTTCTTTTGCATCTGCCTGGAAAAATTCCAACATGAGAAAGCTCTCTTATTGAACATTTTTTTTTTTCCCCACAGGAGTTCCTGAGGAAGGCCAAATAAAATCTTCTGATCAGCAAAGTTCATGCCCTCACATATTCCTGTTGCCCACTTCCATTTGTGCACTTAATACTTTCTGGTAATTTTCTGTAGTGATTATTTCAGATTGTCTCTTGTCTTTCTACTCCCTATCCTATAATGTACCTCCACCCTATTATACCTTTACATGTAAACAACATAATTCTGAAGAGATAATTTTTATACAGAAATTAGTGTATGTATATAGTTTACATATAAAACATATTTCATATATTTGTAAATTTTAAATATATAAAATATATATAATTTAGAAACATAGAGGGCACACAAGTGTCATATAAATATTTAATGTTTTTATTATCGTGCGTAGCAGCAGCTGAAACCACCTCAACATTTTATCACTCTATCTCCATGTATCATCATGTTTGCTGTCTTTTCCCACTCACAAAAGAAAATGTAGAATAAAATATTTGTCTAAGATGATCTCTTTTGTATTCTGGACCCACATCTATCTCTTCACGTAAATGAATTGATTTTTCACTGTATTTCACGTCTTGCCTTTGCAATTGCTCTTCCCCATTAGTATTTAAACATATTTTGATCTCTGATAATCCTCTCTTCAACCATAAGCCTTTGGTCATATGGTGAGTTTTCTTCCATTTCAAGGGCTCTAAAGGAGACATGCTTTGTTAAAACCTTTTTGACATTTGTGTTTCTACTTTCTCTTTTCCCATAAATTCTTTCAATCTCTGTAATCTGGCTTGTGCTCTGACACCTCACAAAACTGCTGGAGCAAATATCATCCATGTTCATTTTCTGATAAAATTCTATGGGTACCTTTTGTTTTTCCAACATCTGACAATGAATTTTCCAAAGGCATCACAATCTCCTATTTTTGCACACAGCTCCTCAGCAGCACATCGATGAGAGTATGCAATGACTTTATTTCTGTCCCTGGCTTATTTTGCTTAACATAATGATCCCCAGTTCCATCCATGTTATTGCAGATGACTGAATCTCATTCTTTTTTACAGCTGCATGGTACTCCACTGTGCATATGTATCACATTTTCTTTATCCATTCATGTGTTGATGGACATTTAGGTTTCTTCAAAATCTTAGCTATTGTAAACAGTGCTGCAACAAGTGTAAGAGTGCAGATTATCTCTTTGATATACTGAGTTCCTTTCTTTTGCATATATACCCAGCAGTGAGATAGCTGGATCATATGGTAGCTCTATTTTTAGTTTTTTGAGGAACCTCCAAACTGCTTTCTACAGTGGTTGTACTAATTAGATTCCCACCAAGGGTGTATGAGAGTTCCCTTTTCTCCACATCCCTGCCAGCATGTCATATTACCTGTCTTTTGGATATAAGCCATTTTAACTGGGGTGAGATGATATCTAGAGTTTTGATTTGCATTTATCTGATGATCAGTGATGTTGAGCATGTTTTCATATGCCCATTTGCCATTTGCATGTCTTTCATTGAAAAATATCTGTTCAAATTTTTGCTTATTTTAATGGATTATTAGATTTTTTTCCTATAGAGTTGTTTGTGCTCCTTACATATACTGGTGATTACTCCCTTATCAGAGTGATAGTTTGCAATATTTTCTCTCATCCTGCTCCACCCCTTTCTTCTGTTTGTCCATTCTTAAGTGCATGTGTATTAGAGTGTATCTTTTGGGGGTTTATGAATAAAAGTGTTATAAAACTATTTTAGAAGTCTTTTTGTGACTTTTTTACAACTATTATAGAGGTCTTTTTATGACTTTTTTTACATCAGTTTTAAATTCACAACAATATTGAAAGGACGTTATAGTGCATGGTGTCTACCTTTATCAACATGTGTCACCAGAGTGATACATTTGTTACATATGGTGACCCTACATTGGTACACCAGTATCACTCAAAGTCCATAGTTTACATTAGAGTTCACATTCTATGGGTTTGGAAGAAAGTATGGTGACATGTATTCACCATTATAGTAACATGCAGTGTAGTTGTACCACCCTAAAAATTGGTGTTTCTCCTATTCCTCCCATCTTTCCCCTAGCTCCTGAAAACCACTGATCTTTCTGATTATCCCCATAGTTTTGCCTTTGCCAGGTCATACAGTTGGAATCCTAGACTATGTCGTCTTTTCAGAGTGGCATTTTTCAGTTAGTAATATGCATTAAAGTTTCTTCCATGTCTTTTCATGGCTTGATAACTCAATAGTTTTTAACAACAAAAATTTTACTTTTTCTGGATGCACCAGAGTTTATTTTTCACTTACTGAAGGACAACATGGTTGCCTCCAAGATTTGGCAATTATGAATAAAGGTGCTGTAAATGTCCAGATGTAGTTTTTGTGTGATGGATTTTGGCCATTTTAGTAAATGTGTTGTGGTATCTCGTTGTTTTAATTTGCATTTTCATGACGCCGTATGATGTGGAGGCTCTTTTCTTTTTCTTTTTTTTTTTGAGACTGAGTTTTGCTCTGGCTGCCCAGACTGGGGTGCAATGGCATGTTCTAGGCTAGCCGCAACCTCTACCTCCCAGGTTCAAGCGATTCTCCTGCCTCAGCCTGCTGAGTAGCTGGGATTACAGGCATGCACCACCACACTTGGCTAATTTTGTGTTTTTAGTAAAGATGGGGTTTCTCCATTTTGGTCAGGCTGGTCTCAAACTCCTGACCTCAGGTGGTCTGTCCGCCTTGGCCTCCCAAAGTGCTGGGATTACAGGCGTGAGCCTCTGTGCCCGGCGGGCCTCTTTTCTTATGCATGTTTTTCTTCTGCGTATCTCTTTGGTAACGAGTCTGTTAGTCTTTGGTTCAATTTTTAATCAGGTTGTTTATTATTGTTGAGATTTAAGAGTACTTATTATGTGTGTTGACAAATATTTTCCTCACCATTTGTGGATTTCCTTCCTGTGTTCTTGACATTATCTTTCACAGAGCAGCAGTTTTTACTTCTAATGAAGTTCATTAATTATTTCTTATTTCTTTCCTTGATTGTGCCTTTGGTGTTGTATATACAAAGTCAGCACTGCACCCAATTTCATCTAAATTTCCTTCTGGCAGTTTTATCGTTTTGCATTTTGCATAGTTACAACTATGATTTATTTTGAGTTAATTTTTGGAAGGTATAAGGTCTGTAAAAATATGTACATAAAAATATGTGTGTATGTGTTATATACTAAGTATCACATGCAAATGTGTGTATACGCACCCTCCCCCCAAATATTTACATGGGATGTCTAGTTTTCCCCACACCGTGTTTTGAGCAGATTATCATTTTTCTATTGGATTGCCTTTTCTCCTTTGAAAAGATCAGTTGACTCTATTTATGTAGATCTATTTTGAGGCCCTTTATTCTGCCCCATTGACCTATTTGTCTAATCTTTCATCAATAACACACAGTCTTTATTATTATAGCTTTATAGAAAGGGTCTTTATTATTATAGCTTTATAGAAAGGTTTAAAGCCAGGTAATGTCAGTCCTCTAATGTTGTTCTTTAGTATTCTGTTGGCATTTCTGGGTCTTCTGCCCTTCTATACAATGTTTGTCAATACTGACAAAATACCTTTCTGTGGTTTTGCCTGAGATTGCATTGAATCTGTAGATTAGATTGGGAAGAATTGACAACTTGACAGTATTGATTCTTCCTTATTAACGTGGAATAGTTCTCCATCTGTTTATTCCTTATTTGATTTCTTTCATTCAGTGTTATGGTTTTCCTTTTAGACATACATTATCTTTTCAGGTAAATTCCTAAGTATTTCATTTTTGTGAGGTGCTCATGTAAATGGTATTACGTTTTGCGTTTTTTAATTTCAAATTTCATTTGTTCATTGCCAGTATATATAAAAGCAATTAACTTTCTGATATTAATTTAGTATTCTGAAACCTTGCTATAATCATATAATAGATCCAGAATATTTTGTTACTTTGAATTTTATATATTGATGAGCAAGTCTTCTGCAAATAAAGAAAAAAAAAAAACCCAGTATTTTTATTTTTATTTCTGTGTTTCTAATCCATATATTTTACATTTTATTTTATTGTCTCCCTGCATTTTCTAGGACTTCCAGGAAAATGTCAAAAATCAGTGGTGAGAGGAAATATTCTTGATTTGTTCTTAGTAGAAAAGCTTCTAGCTTCTCACCATGAAGTGTGATGTTAGCTTTAAGCTCTTTGTAGTTATTTTTGATGAAGTTGTAGAATTTTCTTCTGTATTCCAAGTTTACCGAAAATTTTTGTTATAAGCAGGTTTTTGATTT
>NW_022296147.1:5770-6129 GCF_002776525.5 Piliocolobus tephrosceles
AACCCAGTATTTTTATTTTTATTTCTGTGTTTCTAATCCATATATTTCACATTTTATTTTATTGTCTCCCTGCATTTTCTAGGACTTCCAGGAAAATGTCAAAAATCAGTGGTGAGAGGAAATATTCTTGATTTGTTCTTAGTAGAAAAGCTTCTAGCTTCTCACCATGAAGTGTGATGTTAGCTTTAAGCTCTTTGTAGTTATTTTTGATGAAGTTGTAGAATTTTCTTCTCTATTCCAAGTTTACCGAAAATTTTTGTTATAAGCAGGTTTTTGATTTTGTCAGTTTTTCTTGTATATCTACTTATGGGATCATGTAATTTTTCTATTTCAGCCTGTTGATGGATTATATTAATTGA
>NW_022296148.1:0-4872 GCF_002776525.5 Piliocolobus tephrosceles
AAAAAACCCCAGAGACAACTGAAAATGTAATCTAAAGGATCATCTGCTTGGCCAGCTGTAGCAAAAGGGCAGCAGATTGTAAGAGGATGAGGTCCTGCTGGGCTGCTGGAACCAGGGATGAGAGAACCACCAGTTATTAGTAACCATAACTGGGCTGTGGGGGCCCAGAGAGGGGACTGACTCCACTGGGCTAAGATTCCAATTTTCAAACAAGCCATTACTTCACACATCTGTGGGTAATGATGCAGTTCCCAGAATGAAACCAGAGCCCTATCAACCAGTCCCAGGGTCTTGGCTTCACTAACCACATAGAGAAAAGACAAATGATAAGGGCTTTGAAATAAGGGGCTGAAAGGCTACAAATTATGACAGTGTGGCCTGGACTCAAGGAAGCCCAATCCTAGTAGAAGCAGAAAGAAGGCATGCCACCCTGAACAGACTGCTCCTCCATCCTCCTGTCACCCCCAAACCACTCCCAGATCAGGCTTCTCCATTTCTGTCAAGGGTGTCAACAGCCTTTCAGTCACTAGGCTCTTCCTCACTAATTATCTTTAATTAGTCAAGACTTGCTTATTCTTTCCACAAAATTTCTTTCTGCCTTTCCCAGTTAAGTTCCTATCCCCTCCCACACAGGCTAACATAGCTGCCTCCTAAAGCCCAAAGTCTTCAGTGGCTCAATGTTGTCCGACAAATGAAGTCCACACTGCTGACCCCAAGCCTTCTTTCCAATTATGTTTCTTACCATCCCAGCATGAACTTTTTATCCTTTCCCATCTTGGAACTCACCCTTCTCTGAAACCCCCACCCCTGTGCTGTCCTACATCTGTGCTTGACTGAAGGATTCCTTCCACCTAGCATGCTTCTTGCCAATCTCTCCCTCTGGCAGAGTATAGGCAAGTAGTGGTAAGTCCATACTCAGAGTCAAGTCCAGGCCCCCTCACTTACTTTCAGGGCAATATTGGGCAAGTTATGTTGGCCCCCCACCAAGTTTCAGTTTCCTCACACTTAAATAGGGATAAACCCAACACCAGAGTATTGTAAGAAATACAAACATTTTTAAAAAGATGATTCAGTCTTATTGCAAATGACAAAAAAAAAACTCTAGCTGTGTTCAGATGAGTGATTTATTGAAAGAATAGCAAATTGTTCACAGAATCAGCTTTCCAGTTCATAAAATGGTTAGGCACTATGGTGACCCTTAACTAGCTCGGGGTCAGTGTAGCTAAAATGCCACCACTGATGCTACCATGTCACTGGCACCATCCATAGACTTCTGACTCATCTCTGTCTTTCTGCTACTCCTCTAAGATTCAAAATCCTGGACAGAAACATCAACTTGGCCAAACACATTGCATGTGCCTGTGTTCTAGGAGCCAAGGAGCTAGAAGACAGACTATCTGCCTCCTCTGCTTCCGGTATATATACATAGCCTGGCTCCTGGCATTTGGCTAAGTGCTCAGTAAATGGTAGCTTTCATGTTAAATGATAGCTTTCACTATCCTTTAAGGTCAACTCAATAACAATAGTAATATCCACAGTTTTAAATATCCTTAAATGTTTATTATCTCACGTGATCCTCCCAAGCACCTTGTCAGGTGGAAGGTGGTCAGCTGGGGCAGAACTTATTTGCCCTAGGATACATCACTAGTAGTGACAGGCTGAAACTCAGGTCTTCTGTCCCTAAATACTATAACAGTAAAATTTGCCTGGTGATTACTATGTGCCAAGCACTGTTTTAAGAGTTCTGTGTGTATTAACTCATCAAATCCTAATATAACCATATGAGGTAGGTATTATATTTAGTCCCATTTTATAGATGGAGTAACTGAGCAACAGAGAGGTTTAGTAATTTACTAAAGTCATTTAGCTATTAAGAAGTACCAGATTCCAACCCCAGACAATATAGCCTCAGAGAACATCTTAACTGCAATACCTAGGCAGTCTGATTTCAGAGTCTAAGCTTGTAACTGCTACATCATATTGCATTGCAAGTCTTAGATCTTTCGTTTTTAATGCAGAATAACGTTTCTCCTCCTTCACTAACATCCAAAAGCCCCAACAAGAAGTGATGCCACACTCCTAGTTCATCTCTAACCTTACAGGTAGATATGTACCAGTTATAAGACTTTAAGCTCATTAGGGCAGGATGCTATATACCTTGCAGCACCTCAGAAACTGTTCAGTGAGGAGTAAATGAAGGAAGGTAAAAGAGAAATGAATTAAACTATGAAGAAATGGACAGTGGGCCTGGGGTGAGGGTGTGAGGAAGAGCACAGTATTAGATGCCCAGATGATTCAGGCTCAGGGGTGGGTCTGAGGTTATCCCAGGCATTCCAAGGCTGACCTGGAGTCCAAGGTTTACCTATGATTGGACCCTGCCTTAGTTTGCTAAGGTTGCCACAGCAAAATACCAAGGACTGGATGGCTTAAACAACAAAAATTGATTTTCTCATGGTTCTGGAGGGTAGATGTTCAAGATCAAAGTGCTGGCAGAGTTGGTTTCCTCTGAGGCTGCTCTCCTTGGCTTGCAGATGGCTGCCCTCTTGCTGCCCTCTGTGCCTGCATGCCCCTGCTGTCTCTTATGTGCCCAAATTTCCTCATCTTATAAGAACACCAGTCAGATTGGATTAAGGCTCACCCTATTGGCTTCATTTTAACTTAATTACCTCTTTAAAAACCTTACCTCTATATACAGTCACATTCTGAAGTACTGGGGGTTAGTGCTTCAACATGTGCATTTTAGAGGGACATAATTCAGCCCATAACAGACTCCAACCCTCATCTTCCCTTGGCTTTCTCCCAACAGTGGTAGGTGGGAAACGGTGTGGAGTGAAGCTGGCTTAGTCTCCCAGGGTAGGTAAACAAGAACCTGAGTGACTCCACGCATTTACCTCCACCTAGAAGTGAGTAGAGAGTATCTTTTGAGACTGGACTTAAGGTTGAACAGGACAATGCTGGCACTTAGTGCTTCTCTTCCAGATATATACAAAATGAAATTTGTGCCATATGGCTTTTAATATTCCACATGGGTGCTGTCTATTTAGTTAATAAAAGAAAACCCTCATAGCTGTCCTTTGCTAAGTGAGCTATTATAACATCTGTTTGAACCCCCCCCCCCCCACCCACAAGTAATTAAATAAGCACAGTGTCCTTTGGGTATGAAGCCGGGAAGTCCTAGTTGCACTCTCAAAGTTCTCCAGCTGTACAGTTCCCAATGTCCCAGAGTCCTTGTTCATTTAGCAACTATTTCCTCAGGACCTACTACTGACCAGGCCTGGGGCAGGGGTGGCAACAGAGACAGAGACAAGGCATAGTTCTAGCCCTTAAGGAGCATACAGTTTAGTGGCAGAGAAAGACAAGTTGCCAGACCATGACAGTATGGTAGGACCAGCATTATGACAGAGGGAGGCACAGGGAGCTGTGCATGCAGAGAGGGCCACTCAGCTGGCTTTAGGGGCCAGAGCGGGCTTCCTAGAGGAGGAGAAGATGCAAGAGCTCAGTCTAGAAAAAGGATAAGTTAGCAAGTTAAAGAAGGGACAGGCTGGGGTAGGGAGGTCACTAGATGCTGCAAGCCGGGAGATCGTGTTGCACAAGCCCAGGGGGTGCCATTCACACTCTGGTGTATGAAGTAAACAGTGCTCCCTGGAGTTGTGGTACTTAGTGCCCCAAAGGAACTAGTCTCCCATATTTCCAGAAAATCCTCAAGAAGTTAGGCTGAAAATGTGGGCAAGGTCATATGATAAAGGCAAAGAAGAAGTCTTTAGGAGGGGGCTGCAGCAGAAAGGACGGGAGTGGGAATGGACACATAGATTCCGACAAAGATAAAGTCTGAGCCCTCCACTGAAAGCATTTAAAAATGCCACCAGGACCTGTAAAAAGTGCTAGGACTTGGCTGGTGAAAGGTAAGGCTATCAGGAGGTAAAGCTAGAGAATGCTGGAACCTCACTCCCAGGAATACTAATAGACTTGGCTCATGCCTATCAAAAACCAGGCAAAACATTCACACTTAGTCTCATATTTTACAATGTGGAGTTGCTCATTTTCATAA
This sequence comes from Piliocolobus tephrosceles, assembly GCF_002776525.5. NCBI lineage: Eukaryota > Metazoa > Chordata > Mammalia > Primates > Cercopithecidae > Piliocolobus > Piliocolobus tephrosceles. The sequence continues at coordinate 4,049 of NW_022296148.1, forward strand.
GCTCATTTTCAATAAGTGATAGTCTCGGGCAAGATTGCAAGATAAATTCATACTGCCTTGTGTAGTCTACATAAAGTTTTGTTATTCATTTTTTTCATCTGAGCCTCATAATAAGTCCATGATAACTCCATGAGACAAGTAGAACAGGGATTGCCATTCTCATCTGCCATATGAAGAAACCAAGGCCCAGAAAAGTTGGGTTACCCAAAATCAGCCATCCCTTAAGTGGAACAGCCAAGCTAGATCTCAGGCCCTTGGAGATCTGGTCCGTGCTGTTTCCTCTAGGCTGTGGAAAAAGGCTTGCCTTTAACAAACTTCCCACCCGTTCCCTTGCCCATGCTTCCTGCACTGCCTTGGTGCACCCCACTCCTTATAAGCACCCCTTGGAAACTTCTGATTTTCCTCTGTCTCTCAGGTCTACCTTTTCTAGGCCACAGCCCATTCTTCATGCCTAGCCTTTCTCTTATCTCAAGAACCTATTCATGCAGAGGAGCTCTTTTGACAGTTCTATCCACGTGGAGTTAGGAGTTGAGGTGTGGAGAACCTATCCACTGACATCATTTACTAATTCTTTCCAAGAAGTTTGGGAAATGATTGTTATCCCTTTAATTTCGTAATGCTTTAATCCAAAGGATAGATCCAATGGTGGGAATTGTAGCATTTTGAAGCAACTTTGAAGCACCTTGACATAATATCATGTAACTGCCCCCACCCTCCCATCCCTAACACACACAAACACTTCAGGGACCCCGCCTGGATGAGCTAACAAGCTACTCGTCTAGTCCTTTGTGCATAGGTGAGACAAGTGCCTTCTTCCCTCTGAA
>NW_022296149.1:0-9312 GCF_002776525.5 Piliocolobus tephrosceles
CTCATCTAATGCATACCAGAGAGAGAAGCCACGTGGGGCAGGTCACAGAGCAAGAGTCCAGGCACCAGGTCACCAGTTGTCTATTTAAATGCAAACCCATCAAACAGCTTAAGTCTAACAGGTTCACCCTCCTAACACATTGGCCAACACAGCTAGTGATAAATATCACTGCTGTTAGACCTTCTGCTCACTGATGACCAGAGCAATGGCCTGAAACATCAAAGCTGAAGGGTGTGTGCCACGGTCAGGGCTCTGCACACCCCCATCCCAGGCCATCTCACACGGGTGCCTTCACCGGCACCGGGGTCTCACAGACCAGCTCAACGCTCACACTTATTGGGACGCAACCACCCTTTCAGCGCTTCATGCGTCTGTACCCTATAGCAGTGTTTAAGGGAGGCTAATTTAAGACAGAAATGTAATACGGACATCTGTGAACTCTTCCTCCATATCCACTGAGTGGCCGTCCAGAAAGAGAAAGAGTAAAAAGAAAAAGAAGATTTAAGAGTCAAACACAGGGCCGGGTGCAGTGGCCCATGCCGGTAATCTCAGCACTTTGGGAGGCCAAGGCGGGCGGATCACATGGGGCCAACAGTTTAAGACCAGCCAACCAACATGGCAAAATCCTGTCTCTACTAAAAATACAAAATCAGCCAGGCATGGTGGCATATGCCTGTAATCCCAGCTACTAGGAGGGCTGAGGCAAGAGAATTGCTTGAACTGAAAGGCAGAGGTTGCAGTGAGTGGAGGTTGCAGTGAGCCAAGATCATGACACTGCACTTCAATCTGGAGGACAGAGCAAGACTCTGTCTCAAAAAAACAAAAACAGGCCAGGCACGGTGGCTCATGTGTGTAATGCCAGCACTTTGGGAGGCCAAGGTTGGCAGATCACTTGAGGTCAGGAGTTCAAGACCTGTCTGGCCAACACGGTGAGACCCCCTGTCTCTACTAAAAATACAAAAATTAGCTGGGCATGGTGGCAGGCACCTGCAATCCCAGCTACTTGGGAGGCTGAGACACAAAATTCTCTTGAACCCTGGAAGCAGAGGTTACAGTGAGCTGAGGTGGGTGACAGAGTAAGACTCTGTCTCAAAAATAAAAATAATAAATAATAACAAAAGAAAAAAATAGATATGCATTCCTAGTCCCTTGGAGCTGCAGCAACAAAGCTGATGATATATTTTGTGTGTTTCTAATCAATGTTTTCCATGAGCTACACTGCAAGTCTCAACCTTGACCCTGCTACAGTAATCATCTATTACAAATTAAAACAAGAGCCATAACTCTGTCTCCTAATAAAATATTCTAATTGAGACATGTTAACAGAATACATTTCTTTGGGTGAGAAAGTATCCACCAGGGTGGGGAACAGACGGCCCACCGATTGTGCTGTGGCCCTAACCACCAAGGACTCACGAATCATCCACAGCAAGGCTGGTGACTCAAAAAGAACACTAAATTGCTCTTTGACATTAATTCTTAAACCTTGAGAAACCAAAGTTCTGTTTGTAACAGACTTGAAAAAGGATGAAGTCAGAAGAAGCTCAGCAGAGATGCACCAACTCTTACCTGGGAGAGACACCCCTTGCTAATCACGTCTGGATTAACGGATGTGCTAAAAGCATCTCTTCCAACAGGGACACAGACTGCAAACAGGAATGCCATGAACACCTTCCCCAGTTAACCCAGTCCTGACCTATCCACCCCTCAGGAGGTCCCCAGGCAAGTCCAATAAGGAAATGACCCCACAGCAGATTCAGGTGCAGGCAGTGAGGGTAGTGGCGTCAGGGAATTCTGCCGTAAACCTTGGCAGCACGCAGGGAGGTGAACCCAGCTGGACAGGTGAAGTCAAAAGTGCAGGATGATCTGGCCATTCCAAATGTGCAGGGCATTCCAATTTTGTTAAAATGAAACCCAGCCTTTGAAAAGGCCCGGACTTCCCACAATGTGTGGTATTTATAGTGTGGAGGGCACTGTAGAGAAGTTATCAGAGGGTTCCTGACGGCAAGATCCATGGAGGCTCTGCCATGTGCCAGGCATGAGACAACTATTTACATAAAACACCTCATTTCACCCTACACAGAGTCCACAGACTGCTCCACAGTCTCCCACGTAAGAGTTGGTGCATCTCTGCTGAGCTACTTCTGACTTCATCCTTTCTCAACTGCTTCATGTTTCACCCTACACAGAGTCCACAGACTGCTCCACATTTCACCCTACAGAGTTCACAGATTGCTCCACATTTCACCCTACAGAGTCCACATACTGCTCCACATTTCACCCTACAGAGTCCACAGACTGCTCCACATTTCACCCTACAGAGTCCACAGACTGCCCCACATTTCACCCTACACAGAGTACAGAGACTGCTTCACAGAATACTACCAAAGGGAACCATCAAATGATCCCCAAGAAGTAATGAGCGCCTTAAAAGTAAGAAAGCCAACCTCCTCCCCCTCTCTTAACTCCCTCTGCTCATTTCCGCAGAACCAAAGAAATATGAAGGGCCAGTGACGCCCCACTGAAGAACGCTCTCCTGCTGGTTACACTCTGTACATAGGGAGCACAACACTGCTCTGTGCTGCGTGAGGCTACTATTCTATACTACACTAGTACGATCTGTTTGTTCTATTCTGTACTATTCCATTCTCTACGATAGAATACTACAGCTTCATTCTATACTATAAAATACAGTACTATCTGTTCTATTCTATTCTATTTTCTTCTATACGGAAAGGAGTTAGCCAGCTTGCTTTAGGCAGACAGTAAGGGAAGGGTCTCAGAGAGCCTCCAGCCCATGTTTTGTGCAGATAGGGGGACTTGCACAGGGGCCTCGCCTAAACATGCTCATAGCAGACTAAGGGTCCACATGCACACAGGGGAATGGGGTGAAACCACCAGAAATTTGCTCCTTAGACAGGGAGCCCAGCCCAATCAGCTTCTATATAAAAGCCCTTGTAGTCAACTGGGAAGGGGGCGACCAGCAACCTGCTCTCAGGACCCCTCTTCTTGCTGAGAGCTTAACTTTTAGCTTAATAAGTTCCACTGCACTCACTCTTCGATGTCCCTGTGCCTGTTTCTTCCTGGTCACGAGACAAGAACCTGGACCCAGCTGAGCTAAAGAGCAAAACTCCTGCATCAGTGCTACAGAACACTATCCTCTCTGTTCTGTGCCATGCGACTCTACTATTCCACACCACACTACGGGATATTAATACTATGCTGTGTGTTCTCATCTAGACCGTATTATGCTATGCAATGCTACGTCATTAGTTCAACTGTATACTCTACAATACTATCCCACTTGTTCTATTCTAGACCAGGTAATACTATTTGTCCTATTGTATACTATACTACATAATGTTACACTGTTTCTTCTATTCTATGCTACCCTATATCACATTATACTATTTGTTCTATTCTGCGCTACTCTATAGAATTCTATTCTGTTTGTTCCATTCTATACAATACCTTGCATCATTTTACCATGTTCCACGATACAAGAGTAGAGTCAGTTATACTTTCATAATCTCTTTTCCAAGCTCTTACCCAGTAAGAAATGTGATGTTTTACTATGCCTCACATAAATGCACATTTCATGATAATCAATGCCATTTCCTATGGTTATAGAATTCTGTCTCTATGATTCTATTGATACGGCTTCTTTGGGCTTTTCTGTAAGTCCTCTGCAGTGTCTGGTTTCCTAGTGAAAAGATGACTAAGGTCCCGATAAGATCCTACAAAACCAGCATTCACACAGGCTCACCTGTGTGCACACTGCTGGACTCTGTGTTGAAGGAGTGACAGGAAGACAGACGGCTGTCGGTGGATGGAAGGCAACAAGCACAGAGTAGATTCCAGAACTGAGACATGTACCAAGGCTCTGGCACAGCTGAGGGTCGATCCCAATTCTAGCCTCTCACAGAAAGGCAGAGGAGACTTAGCACAAAGAGCATGGAACTTTGATTTCATAAAGCAAATGCTTACCATCCACTGTGAGGAGCTCAAGGAGAAATGGCAGTAGGCTCTACTAATAACTACTGCTTTAAAAAATGAAAGGGGGCTGACTCTCTTTTCGGACTCAGCACGCCTGTACCCAGGTGAAGTAAACAGCCATGTTGCTCACACAAAGCCTGTTTGGTGGTCTCTTCACACAGATGTGCATGTCATTTTGGTGCCGTGACTCAGATCAGGGGACCTCCCTTGGGAGATCAATCCCCTGTCCTCCTGCTCTTTGCTCTGTGAGAAAGATCTACTTACAACCTCTGGTGGAGACCAACCAGCCCAAGGAACATCTCACCAATTTTAAATTGGGTAAGCAGCCTCTTTTTACCATCTTCTCCAACCTCTTTCACTATCGCTCGACCTCTTTCTCCTTTCAATCTTTGCGCCACCCTTCAATCTCTCCCTTCTCTTAATTTCAATTTCTTTCATTTTCTGGTAGAGACAAAGGAGACATGTTTTATCCACGAACCCAAAACGCCGGCGCCGGGTCATAGACTGGGGAAGGCAGCCTTCCCTTGGTGTTTAATCATTGCAGGGACGCCTCTCTGATTACTCACCCATGTTTCAGAGGTGTCTGACCACGCTGCAGGGACGCCTCCATTGGTCCTTCACCCTTAGTGGCAAGCCCCACTTTTCTGGGGGGGGGCAAGCACCTCGACCCCCTTCTCTCCCTGTCTCTACCCCTTCTCTGCTTTTCTGGGGGAGGGACAAGCACCCCAAACCCTTCTCTCCCTGTTTCTACCCCTTCTCTGCTTTTCTGGGGGAGGGGCAAGAACCCCGACCTCTTAATTTTGCTCCCCAGTCCATTACTTCCACTCCCCGACCCCTTTCCTGCTTTTCTGGAGGGCAAGAACCCCCAAACTCCTTCTCTGTCTCTACTCTCTCTTTTCTCTGGGCTTGCCTCCTTCACTATGAGCAACCTTCCACCCTCCGTTCCTCCTTCTTCTCCCTTAGCCTGTGTTCTCAAGAACTTAAAACCTCTTCAACTCACACCTGACCTAAAACCTAAATGCCTTATTTTCTTCTATGATGCCGCTTAACCCCAATACAAATTCAACAGTAGTTCCAAAGAGCCAGAAAATGGCACTTTCGATTTTTCCATCCTACAAGATCTAAATAATTCTTGTCCTAAAATGGGCAACTGGTCTGAGGTGTCTGACATCCAGGCATTCTTTTACACATCGGTCCCTCGCTAGTCTCTGTTCCCAATGCAACTCGTCCCAAATCTTCCTTCTTTCCCTTCTGCCTGTCCCCTCAGTCCCAACCCCAAGCTTCGCTGAGTCTTTCCAGTCTTCCTTTTCTACAGATCCATCTGACCTCTGTCCTCCTCACCAGGCCAAGTTAGGTCCCAATTTTTCCTCAGCTTCCACTATAATCCTTTTATCACCTGCCTTCCTCATACCCGGTCTGGCTTACAGTTTCATTGCTCGACTAACCCTCCCCCACCTACCCAGCAATTTCCTCTTAAAAAAGTGGCTAGGGCTGAAGGCATAGTCAAGGTTAATGCTCCTTTTTCTTTATCCGACCTCTCCCAAATCAGTTAGTGTTTAGGCTCTTTTTAATCCAATATAAAAACTTAGCCCAGTTCATGGCCTGTTTAGCAGCAACCCTGAGACACTTTTCAGCCCTAGACCCTGAAAGGTCAGAAGGCTGTCTTATTCTTAATATATATTTTATTTTATTACACAATCTGCTCCCGACATAAAATAAAGCTCCAAAAATTAAATTCCAGCCCTCAAACCCCACAACAGGACTTAATGAACCTCGCCTTCAAGGTGTACAATAATAGAGTAGAGGCAGCCAAGTACCAACTTATTTCTAAGTTGCAATTCCTTGTCCCCACTGTGACACAAACCCCAGCCACATCTCCAGCACACAAGAACTTCCAAATGCCTGAACCACAGCTGCCAGGGGTTCCTCCAGAACCTCCACACCTAGGAGCTTGCTACAAGTGCTGGAAATCTGGCCACTGGGCTAAGGAATGCCCGCAGCCAGGGATTCCTCCTAAGCGGTGTCCCATCTGTGTGGGACACCACTGGAAGTCGGACTGTCCAACTCGCCCAGCAGCCACTCCCAGAGCCCCTGCAGCTCCGGCCCAAGGCTCTCTGACTGACTCCTTCCCACGCCTTCTCGGCTTAGCGGCTGAACATTGACGCTGTCCCATCGCCTCAGAAGCTTCCTGGACCATCACAGACGCTTTGGATAACTCTTACAGTGGAGGGTATATGTCCAGATGGCCTGAAATAACTGAAGAATCACAAGAAGTGCAAATGCCCTGCCCCGCCTTAACTGAGGACATTTCACCACAAAAGAAATGTAAATGACCGGTCCTTGCCTTAAGCGATGACATTATCTTGTGATATTCCTTTTCCTGGCTCATCCTGGCTCAAAAAGCTCCCCCACTGAGCATCTTGTGACCCCCACTCATGCCCGCCAGAGAACAACACCCCTTTGACTGTAATTTTCCTTTACCTACCCAAATCCTATAAAACGGCCCCACCCTTGTCTCCCTTCGCTGACTCTCTTTTCGGACTCAGCCCGCCTGCACCCATTTTAATTTTAAAAAAAAATTAAAATGAAATAAACAGCCATGTTACTCAAAAAAATAAATGAATAAAATAAATAAATAAATAAATAAATAAATAAATAAAAAATGGAAGGGAGAGGGTACATTTTCACATGGGCCATGTGGAAAGTTGGCTGGACCTGCGGCTGGACCTGCCCCTGGACCTGACGCTGGACCTGCCGCTGGACCTGTCCCTGGACCTGCCCCTGGACCTGCCACTCGGTCTGCTACTGGACTGCTAACAAATGCTGCAGATTTTTATGGAGAGAAAAGTACAGTGCGTCTCAGAGCATCTGTCCCAGCTCTGGATGAAGCCGGCAGAAAAAGGAAGCAGCAGAGACGCTGGTATCATTCAGTGGGCAGAGTCAATGACCCGCCTCTAAGTCCAGCAAAGCTCAACCTGCATGTCTGAAACTAGAATACCAATCGTAAGCCAGACCTCCTGGCAAATACCATTGACCTGCTGTAATTCTGTGTGGTGTGTTATGTCCCATGCACAGGAAATCATTCACAAAGCCTATAACCAGGAAGTACTAACATGACTTTTAATGCAATATAACAGCTTTGCACCCATTTAACATATATTTAACCCCAGTAGTATATTTAAATATATATTTTATAGAACATCAGGCATGTTTACCTAATGGCTCGAACTTTCACAATGTTTCTCTCCCTGAGAGGACAGCGGAGGATCCCATGCACTGTCTTCAGGAACATGCCCCTCCCGGAGAGGATTCACAAATCCAATGTGCACATGCATGCATGCACAGACACATATCACACACACACACACACACAGGGACACGCACACCTACATGCAATACATACATTCACACATGCACACACATTCACATAATCACATAATACCAACACATGACACATGCAGACACATACACACAACACTCAAACACACACGCACAAACATACACACAACACTCAAACACACACGCACAAGCATACGCACAACACTCAAACACACATGCATATACATACACATTCTGACACACATATATATGTAAATGCGTAGACATAGCATGCACAAATATACATGTATAACTATACACACACGAGCATCCATGCATGCCTACTTGCACATAGGTGCAGTCGTGCCTAAACATGTAACACATGCACACACATACATACAACACAAATACACATGCACACATATACACATGCATGCACATGTAGATTACACACAAAGGCACACATACATGCACCACCCATATACATGCAATACACACTTTCATACACAGAAATGCAAACACACATACATATGTACACCCCTCAAAGACCCCATTATTCAATTCTAAACAAAGTGGTTTATCTCCCAAATGTACCTTCTCGTAATTAATAAGCTCCACTGCACATTTCTTCTTTCAAATACTGAGGTCTCACACACAGCACACACACATTTATACTCCAATACGTGTGAACATATAAATAGAAATAGGCACACGTGCACGAAGACCCTCTTCTGTAAAGATATTCTCAAACTTGAACTGAACGAAGTCTCCTACTTATAGTCAGAGTCGGCAAAGATATATGTTTGACCTCGGAATGAATATACTCACTCTTTTCGTTACCCCTGGCAACAGCAACAATGTAAAACAGAGGTGTGTGATACGATGCCACTTATTCAATCCCACTTTGTGGGATCTGACCCACTTGTAATAGCGTTCCTGTCTGAGTGATTTCCTTCTGACTCAAATCATGAGATAATTTCTTCCCTTCCTGCTTTCTCTTTCCCAGGCCTTTTCACTACCCTTATATCATTTCGGAAACTACATCATAGTTGTCAAAATGGAAGGCAAAGAAACAGCCTTAGGAGAGAATCCCACAGTGGAATGGACCCAAGAGAGGACAAAATATTCTTTTGGAAAATGTACAAAAGGAAAAGTCAAGAGGCCTGGGTTCCCTCTCAAGACAGAAACAGACGTCAGCAAAGCAGGTCACTCAGCACAGTTCAGCTCTGTGTATGAAACAGATGCTAATCCTTGTCCCTGTTTCAAGTTCTGTGTATGAAACAGATTCTAGCCCTTGTCCCTGTTTCATGATGTTGCAGTGAAGGAAACAAAACAGACAAAGGGCACAGGCTGAAGACAAGGGTTTTAAAAGGATGACTTTTAAAATGTGCACCTGCTTTTCAAGGGCACAATGAGGACACTTTCAAGTATATTAAAGCTGATTTATAAGAGACGGGTATAAAGACTCTACAAGGTCATTAGACTTTAGGCTTACAAAGAAAACAAATCACATTCTCCTAGCATCACGAGTCAGGTGTTCCACAAATACTAAGAATAGCCACCGCAACGGGATCCACTATGAGGGGTCAAAACATAACTCATGAAGCGTGGCCGAGAGCTCCTATAATCTGATTTCTAGGAATCTAATCTTAAACATACTCACAGCTAGCACATCACAAAGTTACAGAGCTCCAAACGCTGTAACACAGTGCTAACAACACCTAGTTAAAAATGTATGAGGCATTTCAGGCAAAAATCTCAGAATCAGAAGAACACAAGTTTTATAAGTTCTCCAAAAGCTGGTGCTGGATGAGGCTCTTCTGCAGACTTCAACAAAAGACACGCTAGAATTAGCCATTGACGGTAACCCTGAGGCAACACGCAGTGTTCGGAAAAGCACAAGGCCAACTCCAGGCTTGAGACCCCTGGGAACTTTCTCTGGACCACATCGAGTGGATGACTTTGAGAACTCAAAATAACCAACAACCAGTCCATGAA
>NW_022296149.1:9412-9713 GCF_002776525.5 Piliocolobus tephrosceles
GATACCTTTGCCCTTCCTGGCTCCATCCTCCTCCTGGAGACGCTCTGGGTTCAAGACCCTCTCCAGCTGTGTCTTGGTCCACGGCTGGCTGCCCGTGTGAAGAACCAGGCCTTGAAGGACCATCTCCACCTGCTCCCTGCACTACCCACCCACTTCTGCTGAGACCCCGAAGCTCTGGCTGCTCTCAGGGATCAGGGCACCCAGGCTCCCCTCACAGGCTCCAACTGGAGTCCTGCCCACTGGTTTTCAGCAACACTTGGGACTTTCTCCTGGAAACTCTCGGCTCTGGGCTTTAGTGAAC
>NW_022296150.1:0-1628 GCF_002776525.5 Piliocolobus tephrosceles
TGTAATCCTAGTCTCTGATAAAACAGACTTTAAACCAACAAAGATCAAAAAAGACAAAGAAAGGCATTACACAATGGTAAACAGGTCAACATAACAAGAAGTATTAACTATCCTAAATATATATGCACCCAATACAGGAGCACCCAGATTCATAAAGCAAGTTCTTAGAGACCTACAAAGAGACTTAGACTTCCACACAATAATAGTGGAAAACTTTAACACCCCACTTTCAATATTAGATCAACAAGACAGAAAATTAACAAGGATATTCAGGACTTGAACTCAGCTCTGGACCAAGCAGACCTAACAGACATCTACGTAACTCTCCACCCCAAATCGACAGAATATACATTCTTCTCAGCCACACATCGCACTTATTCTAAAATTAACCACATAATTGGAAGTAAAACACTCCTCAGCAAATGCAAAAGAATGGAAATAATAACAAACAGTCTCTCAGATCACAGTGCAATCAAATTAGAACTCAGGATTAAGAAACTCACTCAGAACCATACAACTATATGAAAACTGAACAACCTGCTCCTGAATGACTACTGGGAAAATAGCAAAATAAAGGCAGAGATAAAGATGTTCTTTGAAACCAGCGAGAACAAAGACACAGCATAACAGAATCTCTGGAATACAGCTAAAGCAGTGTTCAGAGGGAAATTTATGGCACTAAAATCCCCACGGCAGAAAGTGCAAAAGACCTAACATCAACACCCTAACATCACAATTTAAAAAATTAGAGAAGCTAGAGCAAACATTCAAAAACTAACAGAAGACAAGAAATAACTAAGATCAGAGCACAACTGAAGGAGATAGAGACACAAAAATCCTTCAAAAATTAATGAATCCAGGAGCTGGTTTTTTGAAAAGATTAACAAAATAGATAAACCACCAGCCAGACTAGTGAAGAAGAGAGAAGAATCAAATAGACACAATAAAAAATGATAAAGGGAATATCACCACTGACTCACAGAAATACAAACTACCATCAGAGAATACTATAAACACCTTTACACAAATAAACTAGAAAATCTAGAAGACATGGATAAATTCCTGGACACATACACCCTCCCGAGACTAAACCAGAAAGAAGTGGAATCCCTGAATAGATCAATAACAAGTCCTGAAATTGAGATAACGACTAATAGCCTACCAACCAAAAAAAGCCCAGGACCAGAGGGATTCACAGCCGAATTCTACCAGAGGTACAAAAAGGAGCTAGTACCATTCCTTCTGAAACTATTCCAAAGAATAGAAAAAGAGGGAATCCTCCCTAACTCATTTTATGAGGCTAGCATCATCCTGATACCAAAACCTGGCAGTGACATAACAAAAAAAGAAAATTTTAGGCCAATATCCCTGATGAACATAATGCGAAAATCCTCAATAAAATACTGGCAGCCTGAATCCTGCAGTGCACAAAACCTTATCCACCATGATCAAGTCGGCTTCATCCCTGGGATGCAAGGCTGGTTCAACATACGCAAATCAATAAATGTAATCCACTACATAAACAGAACCAATGATAAAAAACACATGATTGGCCGGGCGCGGTGGCTCAAGCCTGTAATCCCAGCACTTTGGGAGGCCAAGGTGGGTGGATCACGAGGTCAGGAGAT
>NW_022296150.1:1728-2228 GCF_002776525.5 Piliocolobus tephrosceles
GTGTAAACCCGGGAGGTGGAGCTTGCAGTGAGCTGAGATCTGGCCACTGCACTCCAGCCCGGGTGGCAGAGCGAGACTCCGTCTCAAAAACACACACACACACACACACACACACACACATGATTATCTCAATAGAGGCAGAAAAGGCCTTCCAAAAATTCAACACCCCTTCATGCTAAATTCTATCAGTAAACTCAGTATTGAGGAAACATATCTCAAAATAATAAGAGCTATTTATGACAAACCCACAGCCAATATCATACTGAATGGGCAAAAGCTGGAAGCATTCCCTTTGGCAAACAGCACAAGACAAAGATGCCCTCACTCTCCTCTCCTATTTAACATATAGTATTGGAAGTTCTGGCCAGGGCAATCAGGCAAGAGAATGTAATAAATGTGTACACATAGGAAGAGAGGAGGTCAAATTGTTTCTGCTTGCAGATAACATAATTGTATATTTAGAAAATACCATTATCTCAGTCCAAAATCTCCTTAAGTTG
>NW_022296152.1:0-1292 GCF_002776525.5 Piliocolobus tephrosceles
CCATTCCATATTCCATTCCGTTATATATTCCATTCCATTGCATTCCATTCCATTTCATATGCCATTCCATGCCATATTCCATTCCATTCCGTATTCCATTCCAATTCATTCCATATTCCATTCCCTGCCATTGCAAATTCCATGACATTCCGTTCCATTCCCTATTTCTTTCTATTCCATATTCCATTCCATTCCATTCCATATTCCCTTGCATTCCATTCCATACCATTCCATTCCATTCCATTGCATATTCCATTCCATTCCATTCCATTCCAATTCATTCCGTTCTATATTCCATTTCATTCCTTTTCATACTAAACCTTCCAAATTCCATTCTATTGCATTCCATTCAATTCAGTTGCATATTCCATTCCTCTCCATACTCCATTCCTTTCCATTTTATTCCATTCCATTCCTTTCCATTCCATATTCCATTCCATATTCCACTCCATTCCATTTCATTTCATTCCTTTCCATATTCCATTCCATTTCATTCCATTCCATCCCATCCCATTCCGTATTCCACTCCATTTCATACTCCATTCCATTCCATTCCATTCCATATTCCATTCCATTCTATTTCATTCCATTTCATATTCCATTAGATTCTATATTCCATTTCATTCCATGTTCCTTTCCATTCCATATTCCTTTCCATTCCATTCCGTTCCCTTCTGTTCCATTCCATTCCATTTCATATTTCATTGTGTTCAGTTCTTTTCTTTTCCATTCCATTCTATTCCATATTCCATTCCATTTCATTCCATTCCGTTTCTTTCCATTCCATTCCATATACCATTCCTTTTCTTATTCCATTCCATTCCATTCCATATTCCATTCCATTTTTTCCATTCAATTCCATACCCCATTCCATTCCATCTTCCGTTGCATTCCATTCCATAGTGTTCCCTTCCATTTCATTTCATATTCCATTCCATTCCATTGCATTCCATTCCATATTCCATTCCATTCCATATTCCATTTCATTCCATTCCTTTCCATTCCATTCTATTCCATTCCATTCCGTTCCATCACGTTACGTTCCATTCCATTTTCCATTCCATTCCATATTCAATTCTATTCCATTCCATCCTATTCCATTCCATTCAATTCCATATTCCATTACATTTCATTCCATATTCCATTCCAATCCATTCCGTTCCATATTACAGTCAATTCCATATTCCATTACATTTCAATCAATTCCATATTCTATTCCATTCCATTTAATTCCATTCCGTATTCCATTCCATTCCATATTCCATTCCATTCCATATTCCATTCCATTCCAT
>NW_022296152.1:1302-1437 GCF_002776525.5 Piliocolobus tephrosceles
CATTCCATTCCATATTCCATTCCATTCCATATTCCATTCCATTCCATTCCATTGCATTCCATTCCATTGAATATTCCATTCCATATTCCATTCCATTCCATTTCATTCAATTCCATTCCGTTCCACTTTGCAATC
>NW_022296153.1:0-5372 GCF_002776525.5 Piliocolobus tephrosceles
TGCCAGAATACTCGGAAGCCAAATAAAAAACAGTAAAAGCCAAAAGCTTATGTTAGGTGCCTGTATCACCTACTCTATCCCCTTTCTTTGATTACCTCTGCTTTGTTTTATTCTGAAATATTTCATTCTATGAGGTTTAATTTATATGCAATTTAGTTGCTTTCAAAATAGACAATATCTAAATTTTAAGTAAAAAAAGATAGTTAATGACTCACAAAGAAGAATATGGCCTATTTGAAAAATGCATAGCTCCATAGTGGTAAGTAGATGAAAACACCCTTACAGACATAAATACTAAAAATATATAGGCAAAATTACTCAACTTTTCCACTTCCATATTAATGGGTAATTAATTTTTGTTAACTTTCTTTACTGAGGTTGTAGGACACATGATATTATTCTACTTTAACTCCAGCAATCAAAGAAACACAGTGGAATCTATCGAATGAATATTCCACTAAAGACAAGATAGATGCCTACTATGACAATTATATGAAATATAAAGGAAGATTAATGACAAGTTTGTTTAGGAATGTAATGAAAGTGAAACATTATTTGGAAACTCTTATGATTCCATGAGATATAACAAAGACAAAAAAAAAAAAAAAAAGACCTAATAGAAATGTCTAATTTAAATACAATAAAGTATAATTAAAGTGTATCATGATTTTGGAGGCATAATGTTCAGGCAATCTTTATGAATAAATTAGACTTTGTGCTTAAAATTAACTAACTTTTTCTAATTTTTAAAATTTTGTCAGGTATTACGTGTCGATAATTAGAAAGCCACTTTTCTCACAGAAAAATAGAGTAGGAAAAATTGTACATGTATACAGAAGAACAAAATAAAACACAGAAAATACAAATGTTATTAAGAGAAGGGCACATGCTACTGGCCTGGAAGAGCAAGATGAAGAGTTCAGTTGAGAAGATTAGGAAAAAGCAAAGGTATTGAGGATATCAAACATTGTGGATAAATAAGGTGCTTTGGTAAGAAGGAATTTCTTGTGGACAAAAAGAAACAAAAGGAAAAGAGAGCACAAAAGGAAAAGAAACAAAAAAATCTTGCACTTACAGGAGGAACTAATCATAGAAAAGTGGTATGAGCTAAGCCCACAAAGATCAAATTATAGCCAGATCACAGAAGGTCCTGTCAACTGTGAAGGAGTCAGAACTACTTTGGGTTGCAATCGTTGACTTTGAAGCATTTGAGCAGAAAAGAAATATTGTTGGAGTTGCATTTTTAGGCAAGTACAGAGAGAAGCTGGAAACAGGGAAACTAATGACGACATGTCCGCAATAGGAGCTATGAAGTAAATGGAGGTCTACACTATTGCTATGGAAACAGAAATGAAAAGAAAAGAATACATTTGAGAAATATATAGAAGATCTATGCATACAGGACTTAGTAACCAATTACAAATTCGGTAGAAGAAAAAGTTGAAGTATACTTAGAATTTGCTTTGCGTGTCTGGAAGACCAATGAAACCATGAAGGTACAGTGAGTCAGGGACAAGGACTGGCTTGAGAACAGTGGCTGAGCAGATGAAACACTTAATTTGGGAAGTACTGACAAGAAAGTAAAACAAAAACATCATGCCTAAAAATGAGCATAGGTAGCAGAAGCACAGGCATAATGAGGTCAAGACAAGATGAGAAGCGTGAAGAAGTGAAAGCAAGTGAGGTCTACTTTTAAGAAGTTTAGTGCTAAAAAAAGCTAACAACAACAAAAAGAACACAGAAAAGATATGTTGAATAAGTGCTAGGAGTTTGGTTTGCTTGTTGGCTTCTTGTATTAACCTAGGAGTAGGTAAACCAAAATGTGTGTATTCAGAAGTGAAAAGGGCCCAGTGGAGAGGGCAAGATCAAAGATTTAGTAAAGATTCTTAACACAGGATCCAGTATCATCCCAGAGTGGGGAAGTATACAAATTCAAGCCCACATGTTCAGCCTTTAGAAAAAGAAAACCGCGTCCCCCGACCCCTCCTTTGAAATAGAAAGAGGAGAAAGGATTTGATGATACAGGTAGTCTAAGATAAAAAAGAAGAAAATTAAGGAGAGCCATATTTGATAGCTTTGACTGAATAATGTGTTTTAAAAAAATATGTTGAGAGGAAAGAAGCGCAGGAAAAATGGAGTATGAAGAGAGTGTGAAAGGTCTGAAACTATAGCTCCATGGAATATTCAAAGGAATTAGGAAGAGATGAATGTAAGAACTATTGAAGAGTAGTGCTGGTTTGGCTGAACTTTTTACTAAAAAGGTTTTTTTTTTTTTTTTTCTTTTTGCTGTGACACCTATTGCACAACTAAAATATTGAAACTGTCCTCTTTTAGTGGGACCCAGTATACTTTACAATAATTCCAAGAAAATCAAATAGTATAGAAATACACTCTAGATTTTAAAAAATCATAAATGTGTTCTTTTCAAACTGAGGAGCAAGACATCATTAAATAAAATATGACCTAAGTGTGCCTAAGTGAAGTTGTTAGATATTTTGTGTGCATGGCATGAAGCCATGGCACTTGATGTTTGATTTATCGGCAAGAAAACCTGCTGCCCTAATCACCAGTAAACCTCAGGAGACTTTTGCATATCAAAGAGACAAATTGCTTCAATATTATGTGTGTTTAAAAGGAAACTGAATCCATGAAGAGAGTGATGACTTTGAAAAGAAATGCAAAAAGTTTTCAGAAATCATGGGCCTAATGTTTGTGCCACAGCATACTGCTCATGCTTATATACCTCCAGTTATGTAGAATATGCACAAGCAAGGACACATTTACAGAACTCCATATAAGTGCAAAGGGTATTTAGTGAGACAGTTTGCCCAAATATACTCTGATAAACCTAGGCATTTCATAACATTATAACAATAATTTGCTTACATAGGTATTGAGATTTAGTGGTTCAGAGAGAAAACTCTTGCCAACTTTCATCCCATGTGTCCTGGCAGGGCAATTCCTGTAGTGGAAGCAGCTTTTAGGAAGAAAAGTCTCCTTTCTAGATCTCCTGATGTGCAGCAAGGTAGTTAACAAGAGTTCCATGTCAGCCTGCACACAGCAAAATATAGTGCCAAGTCAGCTAATTTTGCAATCTGCACTTGAGCACACAGCATAGAGAGAAATAATTGTCATGGAAGTTAATGAGAAGACTCTATTTTAGGTTAACCACATCCTCTGTCAGGTCCTACACCATTATCTTCCTTGATTGAGGGTACCTTTGGGCCCTCATTTGCTACTGTTAATATTCTCAGCCTTCCACATAACTATCTCTGAACATTCTGGCTTTTGGGGGCTTGGTGGAAACCTGAACCTCCGCCATCAGATATGGTTTTGCCAGCATTTTCTGAAATCAAATCATTTTTCAGACCAAATAGCATTCCACTATTCCTACCCACCACATTTCCTGTTTTAGAGCACTGAAAAACAATAATATAACTAATCATACTATATACAAATATTTGGTTTTTATCTCTTAAGTACAGACAGGAATACAGAAAAGAAAAATGCAAGACTAAGAACCCAAAGAGGTCCATCCCGGTGAAGTATGTGACCAGAGCTTTTGATCTACCACCCAGTTTCCTTCCTCATTCTTCAAGTAAGAAAGTCAGACTTCAGATTCTCTATTATTTACTGCTCTATTATTCTATGCAAAGTAGTATAAGTGACATGCCTGATAATATAAAACAATGGAAGAGGTGAATTAGGATACTCAGACTTCACATTAACAGGGAACTTGAGATCAAGCACAACCTATGTGCTGAGAATATTGTGTAACTGTTTGACACTGGCACACATCGTCCCCATTATAATTACAAGTGTGTGTGAGTGTGTTTGTGTGTATAATGTGTGTAGACACAAATGTATGTATAAGTATCTCTATTTTTAGTTGAGGAAACTGAGCCCCAAATATAATTGAATTAAGCATTACACAATTGTAACTGAGGCTACAAATTCAAGTCTTTTCTAGTCGTAAGACAGCATTAACTTTACTACATTACCATAAGTAAATAGTATGGAAAAATTCCTAACTTAAGGTTTTGACTCTTGCAAACTTTTAAGGCTTGAATGACAGATAACATATAATTAGAGAGTTGGTGATAGCCTGGCTCTTGAGAAACTGGCCAAACAGAGGGCAATACAGAGGTCTACTTCTGTATATATAGATAGCTGCTGCTTTTGAGCGTTTCTGAACAGACTATAGTAAAAGAAAAATAGCCACAATGGCTCCAATGGCTCCTGCCCTGTCTTATTAACCAAGATCATATAAATCAGGTAAGTACTAAGTATAATAAATATAATACTTAGTGAAAGGTGGTTCATCTAAAACATAGAGATGAAATGTAATAGGAAGTGGCTAAAATGGCAAGTGATAATGAACACCTTAAATATACTTTACTGGTCACGGTTTAAACTTTACATGTAAGATTTGTATGATTTGATCTCTTCTTCACCACCATCTATTAAAATGAAAATTACTTTTTTCCTATTTTACATCTGAGGATATTAGAGCTAAGAATGTTTAGTTAACTTGGCCAAAGAGCCAGGCTAATAACTGGCAAAGTGAAAAGAGTCTTTATCTGTTCCCCTAGCCCAATGCTCTGTCCAATGCATCGCATTCCACTCAAGTGCATTTTGTATGCCCAAGAGAACTCATTCTCTCCAAACAGAGAAGGGATTCACCTACCACATTATTATCTCTTACTAATATTTCACGCTTTTTCAAATTTAGAGTCTTTGCAAATACTTCATTAATTTACTAATCATTCTACTTAACGAAAACAGCACTTACTCATATCTTTGAACTTAAGACAAAACCAGTATAATTTTATTTTATTTTTTATTTTATTTTATTTTTATTTTTATTTTTATTATACTTTAAGTTCTAGGGTACATGTGCATAACGTGCAGGTTTGTTACATATGTATACATGTGCCATGTTGGTGTGCTGCACCCATCAACTCGTCAGCACCCATCAATTCATCATTTATATCAGGTATAACACCCCAATGCAATCCCTCCCCCCTCCCCCCTCCCCATGATAGGCCCCATTGTGTGATGTTCCCCGTCCCGAGTCCAAGTGAGCTCATTGTTCAGTTCCCACCTATGAGTGAGAACATGCTGTGTTTGGTTTTCTCTTCTTGTGATAGTTTGCTAAGAATGATGGTTTCCAGCTGCATCCATGTCCCTGCAAAGGACGCAAACTCATCCTTTTTTATGGCTGCATAGTATTCCATGGTGTATATGTGACACATTTTCTTAATCCAGTCTGTCACTGATGGACATTTGGGTTGATTCCAAGTCTTTGCTATTGTGAATAGTGCCGCAATAAACATACGTGTGCATGTGTCTTTGTAGTAGCATAATTTATA
>NW_022296154.1:0-16480 GCF_002776525.5 Piliocolobus tephrosceles
TTAAATCATTCTTGAAAAGAATGAGTAAGAGAGAGAGACAGAGACAGGCAGACCACATGGGCTAAAATATTTCCTACTTGGCCCTTTACAGAAAAAGCATGCCAATCCCTGCTTTATACCCTGAACAGAGTGCCCTAATTCTCAAATCTAATCTAATGCCTCCCCTACTCACGATTTTCCAATGAATTTCTAGAGCAAACACTGCTGGCTCCCTGTCCAAGAGCAGTTCCTTATGTTGCTTGCTGGAGAAACACAAATCTATTTGGATATTTATTATCCCAATACCCCTCCCCAGCTTCAAAAGAGAAATGATTATTCTAAGCTAATCACATTTGCTTTCCCAGTGCCTGGTTTAGGAATGAGCATGTGGTGTGACCCAGCCAATAAAATGTTACAAAAAGGGTCGGGCATGGTGGCTGATGCCTGTAATCCCAGCACTTTGGGAAGCCAAGGTGGGCAGATCATGACTTCAAGACATCAAGACCATCCTGGCCAACATACACATCTCTGTTAAGAATACAAAATTAGCTGGGTGTGGTGGCAGGCGCCCGTAGTCCCAGCTACTTGGGAGGTTGAGGCAGGAGAATCGCTTGAACCTGGGAGGTGGAGGTTGCAGTGGGCCAAGATCATGCCACTGCACTCCAGCCTGGTGAGAGAGCGAGACTCTGTCTCAAAAAAAAAAAAAAAAAAAAATTACTAAAAGTCCCCTGCATACTTCTGAGTCTTCTCCCAATTTAATAGACACATATGAAGAAAAGCAGCCCTTCCAGCCTTTAGATACTGTCTTGTGAAAACATGATGTTTGGAGCTGTTGCTAAGTAGCCAACCATGAAAGGAGAAATGAACAGGATACTGCCAACATCATAGCTGAAAGAGGAACAAGTGGGATCCAATTATATCACTGGACAACCAAACGAAGTCTGGTTCTTATGGTTTTGGCCACTGTTAGCTAGGTCTTCTAGTATTTGCAGCCAAAAGCATTCTACCCGAGAAGTTTCCCCTGGCCTACAGGATAAGATCTACTCATTTCTATACAATTAAAAGTCTTTTATTGAACTTGTTTCTAGACACAGGTAAAACAACAACAACAAAATCTTTGCTAAGCTTGCCTTCCCCGGCACATACTGAACATAATAAATACATAATAAATAATAACTATAAGCTATTTTCACCTCATTACCAACCACTCCCATGTAATTCTTTTTGCACTAGTAAATTTGAACTGCTCATAAACTCTACGAAGTTCACTCAGGTGTCCTACGTTTTAAAATTGCTCCTCCTTTTTTTTAAAACTTTCATTCTTCATGGCTGCTGCTTCTGTCAAACATGCAACTTGTTAGATATTCCTTCTGCCAAGCATCATCCCTCTGCCTCCTTATTGGCAAAGTTCCACTCACTCTGCATGCTTACCCTAAATTCAACCCAGATTTTAGAAGCTTGCATTCATCACCACAAATCTAAAAGTGCCTGGCACATACTGAACATAATACATACATAATAAATTATAACAATAAACTCCCAGATGACATTGGGCACACAGTAAGCACTACATAAGGTAGTAAATAAATAAATAAATACAATCTCCTAACTGTATTTTTTAAATGGATTTTGTAACATTGGAAAAATGCTTAGTCCACAAAAGACACATTATAGTTATTTTTTAAGTGGAAAAGTGTATGAATGAATTAAAATATTTTTTTCTTAAAAATTCTGGTAAAAAAACACAAAAATTAAATAGTTATCTGTATTCTATTATGAGTACCTTAAAGACAAAAACTATTCAATTCCGTCTTGTCTGCTGCGATTTGCCAAACCTAACTTATACAAGTGGTTTGATAAATACATACTAAATTAATGGTGTCTTTATACAGTTCAGATTGTACAATGCATTCGGTGTTATATTTTTGTTGTTGTGAACCATTTTTACAATTTTATTTATTTATTTTTTTTGAGCCTAGAGTTTGGCTAATGTAATATCTATTATGATCATCTTTTGCCTAATGGTAACAGAGTATTTTTTTTTTTTTTTTTTGAGATGGAGTCTTGAGTCTTGCTCTGTCACCCAGGCTGGAGTGCAGTGGCACAATCTTGGATCACTGCAATCTCCACCTCCTGGGTTCAAGCAATTCTCTCGGCTTAGCCTCCCAAGTAGTTGGGATTACAGGTGTTTGTCCCCGTGCCTGGCTAATTTTTGTATTTTTAGTAGACATGGGGTTTCACCATGTTGGTTAGGCTGGTCTCAAACTCCTGATCTCAAGTGATCTGCCTGCCTCAGCCTCCCAAAGTGCTAGGATTACAAGCATGAACCATTGCGCCCAGTCTGGTAACAGAGTATCTTGTTCCAACAAAATTAATATTTTAATTGTCCAGCACATTTTTAAAAACAGCTTGTTGAGGCCGGACGCGGTGGCTCAATCCTGTAATCCCAGCACTTAGGGAGGCCGAGACGGGCGGATCACAAGGTCAGGAGATCGAGCCCATCCTGGCTAACACGGTGAAACCCCATCTCTACTAAAAAATACAAAAAAAAAAAAAAAAAAACTAGCCGGGTGAGCTAGCGGGCGCCTGTAGTCCCAGCTACTGGGGAGGCTGAGGCAGGAGAATGGCGTAAACCGGGGAGGCGGAGCTTGCAGTGAGCCGAGATCTGGCCACTGCACTCCAGCCTGGGCGACAGAGCGAGACTCCGTCTCAGAAAAAAAAAACAGCTTGTTCTAAGAAGTGAATATACCTCATGAGGTTCCAACTTATGGAGAATGAGGAAAAGAATAGATCTTGTTTGTGTAAGCATACGTAACATAACTTTTGCTTCTTGTAAAGGAGTTACTTTCCCATCTTCTGCATTCAGTAGGTATCTTCAAAAATAATCTCCTATTTGTGTGGGTGCACACTGGCCCAGTTTTATGGTTCTTCTTGCCATTTGTCTACAGTATCAGAAAGGGATTGTTGAGCTCCCAGTTCTGAAGAGAGTTACTTTCTTCGTGACACAGACTCCTGTGTAATACAGTTGACCCTCAAACAACAGAGTTTGAACTGCAGGGGCCACTGAGATGCAGATTTTCCTTCTGTCTCTGCAACCCAGAGACAGCAAAACCAACCTTTTTTCTTCTTCCTCAGCCTAATCAACCTGAAGATGATGAAGATGAAGAGCTTTGGGAGGATTCACTTCTGCTTTATGAATAGTAAGTGCATTTTTTCCTTTTCTATGATTTTCTTTATAACAGCTTTATTTCTCTAGCTTACTTTATTGTACAAACATAGTATCTAATAATGCAGGACATACCACATATGTGTTCATGGACTGTTTATGTTATCAGTAAGGCTGCCAGTCAGTGGTAGGCTATTAGTTAAGTTTGGAAGGAGTCAAAGTTATACTCAGATTTTCAACTGCACAGGGATCAGAGTCCCTGACCACCTTATTATTCAAGAATCAACTATAATTAATATTTGTTTACTAAATACAAACCATTTATTTGTTGTTTTTTTTTTTTTTTTTTTTTGAGACGGAGTCTTGCTCTGCCACCCAGGCTGGAGTGCAGTGGCCGGATCTCAGCTCACTGCAAGCTCCGACTCCCAGGTTCACGCCATTCTCCTGCCTCAGCCTCCCGAGCAGCTGGGACTACAGGCGCCCGCCATGTCGCCCGGCTAGTTTTTTGTATTTTTAGTAGAGACGGGGTTTCGCCTTGTTAGCCAGGATGGTCTCGATCTCCTGACCTCGTGATCCGCCCGTCTCGGCCTCCCAAAGTGCTGGGATTACAGGCTTGAGCCACCGCGCCCGGCCTCCAAACCATTTATTATAAAAATTAAATAGAAGATCCATTTGCATCACAAGTTCAATTTGTAATAATGTGATTATAGAAGAAAATAAAACATACTAACTTAAAAATCTAATTTCTTATTTATATTTACACAAAAATATGTAGAATTTCAGGGAACATAAGTAGGTACATGCATGGTTTTCAGACAATACTGCGAGATTATGAATTAGCTACAACTAACTTGTTAACTCTGAATTCTAAGCTGAAGAAATTAAATTTAAAAATTAATTCATATACATATATATTTTAAACTGCTCTTTTATGATTAAAACTATATAATCTTACTTTTTTTTTTGGAGATGGAGTCTTGGCTCTTTTATCCGGGTTGGAGTGCAGTGGTGCGATCTCAGCTCACTGCAACCTCCACCTCCCAGGTTCAAGTGATTCTCCTGCCTCAGCCTCCTGAGTAGCCGGGATTACATGTGTCTGCCACCACGTCTGGCTAATTTTTGTATTTTTAGTAGAGACGGGTTTTGCCATGTTAGCCAGGCTAGTCTCAAATTCCTGACCTCAGGTGATCCACCTGCCTTGGCCTCCCAAAGTGCTAGGATTACAGGCGTGACCCATTGTGCCTGGCCTATAATCTTACTTTTTAAAATCAGTAAGACCACCAAGAGAAATGAGAAATTTACTATAAGAAATCTTACCTTGACTTTCGTTTTGAAGATCATTTTAAAGTATCTTATTTTTATGTTCCAAAATTTGTTGTTGGATGCTATGCATAATAAATGTAATAAATAAAATTACTATTTTAATAGTGATATGAAAAATATTTACCAAATATATTAAATTTTTAAAGCATTTCAGACAGTATCAGAGCTAATATCAAAACTCTAATGTCCTACACACTTTAAAATTTTAAGCACTATAAACTTACTAAGCTTCTAATTAAAGAAGAAAAACATGAAGTACTCATAAACTGAGAGAAGCGTAGCTCAGTAAATTAATTCTAATTAGCTTAACATCCTGGAAAGTGTCCTGCACTCAGAGTAAGTCCTCACTCTGTAACCCATAGGTATTTTGTTTTTAGACCAGTTGCTTCCCTTAGGCTCCATGGCTTTTTCTAAAAAATAAAGATTTTACTACCTTACCTCACTAGGTTGTTAGGAGAATGTAATGAGATAACGTTTAAATATTCAGAGAAATAGTAAAGCAATGGAATAATTTATTCTTGAACTGTATTGCTGAAACAATTTTGGAATCTCAAAACCTGATGGGCGTTTTTTCATAGGTTCTAATATTTGAATGTCACAGTTTTCAGAAAATGTTACTAAGTGCTAATTTTGGTTATTAGTTCTATTCATTATGGTTTGTAGTTCAGAGCATTTTAGCTAATTCATAACTTGTAACTAAATTTATATATAAATATATTATCTCATTAAACTAGGTTACCTAATTGTTCACTATTCCTGAGCTCATCAATCACACTGAGGGCAGAAAACTAATAAATGTCAAAACCTGACTTGGACAACTACCATTCCTTCTCTACCTCCTCAAACTCAGAGCCAGCGGGTCTGTGTTAGAGGCTGCATCTTCTTGGTCCTCTCCAACTGACATACAAGACAAAACTTTGCTTGTCTTGTTTTTTTGATTCCATGAAAGAGATGCAAGTTATCGTTTCCTCATTTCCAAGTCATGGACTAACAACATATTTGCATGTAACATCCCATACTCAGCGCTGTTCTCATTTCACAGATCACCTTACACGAATACTTTTATAATAACAGTAACAACAATTTCAATATTGGATGTCTCCTGTTTTGGTCTGACTTGCACTGTTTCCTTGGAGCTAGTTAACAAATAGTCAAATGACCTTCTTGTGACTGTGCAAAATGTGAAATGCTTTCTGAATTTGTACGCCATCCTTAGGCAGCAGCCATGCTTATCTGCTCTGTACTGATCCAGTCTTAGAATATGTGCTGCTGAAACAAGTATAAAGCCCTGTTTTATACATGGATACTCATGAGTCATGGATGAGCTTAGCTCTGTTAAATCCAAATTACCTACTTTAGATACAGAGAATTCTATTGAATGACTTCCTGTGAGGTAGAATTTTAAAATATTTAAAAGACTTGAGGTAGAGATGCAAGTAGCCTGAGAGATTTTCGTTATTATGGAAACACATTACTTGCAGGGCCAACGGCAGGTTGGTGCCCACGACTATGAAGGGTAATGTGGAGCCTTCTGCTAGCTAACAAAGGCTGCTACACTGGACAGAAAAAAGCCTCAAGGCACAGATGTGATAACAAAAGGGAAAGGGAGCTCTGCTCTCTTCCTGCAACGTCATTGGAACGTCTCTGACTGCTGAGAACAAGCCCAACTGAATTTGCTAGAGAAAAGATGAACACAGGTCTCAAAGGATAACTTACTATCAAGGTCTAGGCTAAGCCTAGCTAAGAGGTGGGCAAGAAATAAGGTTTTTAGTGTTACGGCAGGGGTCGCTTTACTTACTGTGTGTGTGAGTGAAGCCAGGAGGCCTTGCTGGCAGAGCAGCGTGCTGGGAACAATGGCTGAACATATGTACAGGAACTAAAAAACACTGTGGCTGTGAGCTTTGTGTGTGAGTCACACGAAGAGTGAGGGATCTGAGTCAGTAAAGGCATCACAGGCCGGGCGCGGTGGCTCACGCCTGTAATCCCAGCACTTTGGGAGGCCGAGGTGGGTAGATCACAAGGTCAGGAGATCGAGACCATCCTGGTGAACATGGTGAAACCCCGTCTCTACTAAAAATACAAAAAAATTAGCCAGGCGTTGTGGTGGACGCCTGTAGTCCCAGCTACTCGGGAGGCTGAGACAGGAGAATGGCGTGAACCCAGGAGGCGGAGTTTGCAGTGAGCAGAGATCACGCCACTGCACTCCAGCCTGGGCCACAGAGCGAGACTCCATCTCAAAAAAAAAAAAAAAAAAAAGGTAAAGGCATCACTGTAGCTGTGAACTGTGTGTGAGTCATCACGGAGACTGAGGGATCTGAGTCAGTAAAGGTAACACCATAGCTGTGAACTGTGTGTGAGTCACCACGAAGAGTGAGGGGTCTGAATCAGTAAAGCTGTCCTGGTGGCAAAGGTATATCATTACCAGATTGCAGGACCAGTTACCATGGCAGCAATACAGCAAGTGAATCAATGGAAACCACAGAATGTCTAGAATGGCCTTTGTCCCCCAATCTTCTGACTTGTAAAGCAAGAATGTCTTTCTTGGACTTAGGGAACCCCTTAGCTTTTTGAAAAATTCAAAGGATGAAGGCATAGGAGATAGCCCCAGGGGACAATCCAAGACTTTCTGCTAAAGTGGACATTTCAAGACCCAATAACTAATTAGAAAAGTCAGGCCAGGCGTGGTGGCTAGCAGTGTGGGAGGCTGAGGCAGGAGAATCTGTTGAGCTCAGGAATGTGGGCAACATAGTGAGACCTTGTTTAAAAAAAAAAAAGAAAGAAAAGTAAAAGATGTGACACTATTTATATCTCACATGTCAGGTTATACTTGGAATAAAATGAACAATACTGAGATCCCTAAGGATAAAGGGATCTCAGTCCTGAAAGAATCCTACACTCATTGCTACTTCTAACTAGTCCAGCTTTCTGTTTGATTTCTGGTTAAAAAGTGGACTAATTATCAACAGCATGTACATTTACCTGGTTCTTTACTAAAAATTCCACCATTTGCTGTCTCTTACAAATTATAGCAAGTAAAAGTGGTGTATTTCCCTCCTGTAAGAAAGCAAAAAGAATTTATAATTCACAAAATTACATATTTCTCAACTGAACTAAAAATCTCCTATAAGATGCTATGAATTTAAACATACAATATATAAAGTAAATGCAAAGCAGTCCCTTCCTTTTCACTCCTCTGTGCTTTACCACACACTGCCTTGCAAACACCCCTCTTCTGCCTCCCCACGTTAACTTAGATCATCTCCAAAACTGACTTTATTTACCAGTCCACAAAATCCTTGCTTCTATCACAGCTTTTAGCACAACATGTTGTAATTATTTCACTGTTTCCCACTGAAACCAAGAGTTTCTTGAGGGCAAGGGCTGTGTCTTTTTTCTTTATAACCCTAAAACCTAATACATAGTAGCAAATGCTTTAGGTTTTTAAAATAATGATGTAAATTATTATCTTTAGAGCAGTGTTTCTTAAACTGTGTACCAAACAATATTTGTTTTACCAGAAGAACTGTATCCCAACAGAAAGATGAGATGATCATCTGCATTTGAGAAGTATTACAAAACTGTACTATATGGCCAGCAATCAAGAAATCCCTTCAACTTTGCCTAATCCCAATTTGACAATACTTTTTGTGACAAATATTAACATTGTAGGAACTAGAGTTTCAGGGATACAGTTGCCAGAACTTCCCAATTCAGGTGGAGGTTTCCTCTAGGTGGTACAAACTTGCTTGATTTACTTCTATCAATGGTGTCAGGATCTCAGATCCCAATGTCAGGCACTCCTGATCCAAATGGGTCACTAAGGAAATGAGCTCTGAATTAAGAGAGACTGGCTTCAAATGCACTTATTTTCATTATTATTAAATAGTCCATGGGATTTCTCCTAATACAAGAGGATAGATTTTTATCTTAACTGTTAGAAAGCTCAGTATATTCTGTGTAAGAGAGACAGGTTAAAAATGTTTGAAAATAAATATCAAAAAAGCAAAGCTCAGTAAGAAATGTTATTGTCAATTATAATGATAATCCTGGGATGCTAATGCAACTTTACTTTTTAAATCCATTTGTATTTGTTTCCATTTAAATTGCTATTTAACATTTTTTTACTTTAGGCAAAATATAAATCAGAAACAAAATTACAATGGCTTATCAATAAAAGTTTTAATATTGATGTATATGGCTTATTTTTAGCATAATAAAAGCCAGTAAGTCACTTGCATTTTTAGGGACATTGCTGAGAAGAATGATATAGTGTCTGCAATATTCATAAACTAGCCAACTCTCACCAGGAATAACCTAAAAAGGCTTCTAGGCATTCTTACAAGCAGATGACTATTTGTGGCATATATATTAAAAAAAAGACTTAAAAACTTTTGAATTATAAAATTCAACCCCATAATTGAGGGATTTATAAACTAAAGACTATATAACCAATATACACTGTCTTGAAAATGTTGAAATCTTTATGAAAATACAATATAAAACAGAAGCTGTAAACTCAAATACTTATAAGGATGGAGGAGGTTACCTAGGTAAATGAAGTACTCAGGTGGGCACAGTGGCAAACTGGAGTATATGTGCCTCCTACACAGGGCAACCTCTGCACGGCAGACCAAGGAGTGATGGGGTTTAGGGGACACCAGATTTGATTCTTGAGACAAGCCTGAGGTCCAGATTTCTGCATGAGTCTGCTAAATTTTACATGTTGACTCAATTTAAAGAGGCAAATAAACAAATCTATGTGCCACATTTAGTTAGACTATAGCCTTTGTGTATTTATATTTTCTATGGATGTGTTACTAAATGACTTTGTATAAACCAAGTATTTGCATGTGAAACTTTTTCTTTCTCTAGTATCATATGTTTTATGTAAAAATCAGCCCCTGATATATATATTTATATATATATAAATCTGTTTGTATACCATTTTCCCAGATTGTTAACCAAATAGATAATTAGTTCATAAGACTGCTGAAATGAACTTATTAAAAGAATTCATGTAGTATTCTCATTGACTTCATGGATTTCAGTGTTTAAAACTGACATCTTGATTATGCCAAAGCTCCATAAACTTAACAGACATACTGAGATAGTCCATAATACAACTCCAATGAAAAAAAAAGGTTCATGATTTGCTACTAATCGAAATGAGAAAATTTCACTTGTAATGAACATTTGTTGACACATAATCACTTGAATGGTGACAAAGGAACACGAAATTGTGAAAGGGTCAGCCTTTACCTGTGGAAAGATTACCCACAAGCAAATTGCTGAAGACTCTCTGAACGGCAGTGAATGACTCATGGCGGGAAGGAAAAGGTCTTATTCTGTAAGCTGAGAGATCCTGCAAACAGTATTTCCTTTTACTTTCCAGTCACAAATGTAGAGAAAGACAGTAAGTCAGGCTAACATTATTGGAAAGGAGAACCGTGAAGAAAGTAGCACCTATCAAATGCCAACTCTTTTAGAGATTTCTTATGTTTTTGAGATACGGGAATTTATATACTGCACTTATCTATTCTGTGGTTCTTAATCAGGAGTGTATTCAAACCCTGAGGTATTTCTTTTTTCTTTTCTTTTTCTTTTTTTGCTGTTGTTGTTGTAAGAGAAAAGAGTCTTACTATGTTTCTCAGGCTGGACTCAAACTCCTAGGCTCAAACAATCCTCCCACCTCAGCCCCCTGAATAGCTGGGACTATAGGAACATGCCACTGTGTGTGGCTTCAAGAAAATATTTTTAACTATACATTTTCAGACCTTATTACCTCAGTTACATGAAAATCTTCTGGGGAAAGCCTACATATGTAGACTTTTAACAAAATTCTCCCAGGTCACTGTAATGCACCATTCTAGCTGAGAATTACTGCGGTAGACAATCACTTCAGTTTCATCACTCACCCACACCGTCAATATCCTTTATCAGCTTGAGATGTGGCCAAAAAGAGGGAAGAGTATGAGATAGAGTTATTTATTAACACTCCAGTTAATTTTCCTGGGTATGGGTAGAACAGGGACAAGTAAACTCAAAATCCCACTTGATTTAGCTATTTATAAGCTCCTTATCTCCCACCTTCCCACCAAGACATTCTAGGTTTGAGAGGAGAGCTTAGACTCTTAGCTAAGTGGCTGTTTTTGCTACGATGGGTGATAAGTCAGTCACGAATTTGTTCCATTCTTTGCTGAAGTGCTTCTCACTTCATCACCATCTATCCATGGCCAATCTGGTTTCCTCAGAGTCCTCTAAAAATTAATGTTTAGGCAAGTTTCAATCACTCTGTTTACCAAACCAAAAATGATTACCCCAAAGCTGAAGAGCACTTTACACATAAACTGGAAAAACAACAAACTAAAAACCAAAACCTCTTATTGGCATTTTTCCTCATTACCTAATTTCCAAGTGACCTACCTGCATGTTTTTGATTGCTCTCCCTTTCCCTCCCCATTTTTCCCTCTTCAACCTTGCACTGAAAGGCACATCAGCTTTTTTTGAGAAAACTGTCAGCAGCAGCAAGTTGCTTTAGTTTTGTTCTGAGTTTTAAGATAAAGCCTATTTGCAGGGTAAGTTCTTTTCATGTGTGTGTGTATTTTACATAATTAGAAAAAAATACACCTGGGGTAGGAAACAAATACTTGAAGAAGTTTTCCCTTGAAAAATTCTCAAATGTTTCCCATAAGTGCACTAAACAAGCTGTGCCCTCTAATGCTTCTTTAAAGGTATCAATATTTAAAGTAAAATCTTAGACTATTCAGCTATTTTGAAATATTTTCATTCAGGAATGCCTGATCTTCCAAATACGAAAAATTGACTCTTACCTGTCATTGTTAAAACAAATATTTTGAAAAGAAAGTTGATTGATCTCTAGTTTAGTGCTTCAATATTTGCATGGTGGAAAAGCAGTTTTCCTGCCAGTGAAGTCCCCTTATTTTACACAGCATCATGAAGAGCAGTGTTGCCGTAGACATCCTTAATGTTTAACATCATGAAGAACAGTGTTGCTGTAGACATCCTTAATGTTTAGATTGGCACCATGTTCCAGCAGAATAACGGAACACATCTCTTCCTGGCAATGTACAGCCTATCAGTGTTAGATGAAAAATCAGACTATAAATTCTAAGAATTCAAAATACATATTCCACAGGTTTCACCAACCTGTTATATTTAAATGAGATAAATTCGTTTTAATTCTATGTATTTAGTGAAATCTATTTCATGCCAAAAGACTTGGCTACTATACACCTTCATGAAAGGCGTCCCGTTTAGTCTGTCACAGATGTCAATCTGGCATTTTCTGCTCAGTAAGAGAGTAAGCACTTCCACACAGCCATGCGCACAGGCCAAATGTAGAGCAGTCCTAGGAGAGTGAGAGTTTTCGGGAAACGAGTGCAAGATCTCAACACCTACACTGGTTCATGTAACTGCAAACATTGAAGAGCATGTTATTCCTCTGCCTTCAAAACAAGTAATTTTCTTTTGAAGAAAGTACAATATTTATTAGCTCTTATTGCTCACTACCTTAACGAAACAGCAGCCTATTTGGATAGAATGAGCTTGGTGTTTGGATTCAGTTCAACTACGGCTTGAGTTCTACTTGGAACTCAGTCACTTACCAGCTATTGCTTAGCCTTTCTGTGCTTCATTTTCCTCATTCATAAAATAAAGATGACAATAGCAGCTAGCTCACAGGACACCATTGTGATGCTTCAATGGGAATCTATGTAAAGTATTTAGGACCATTTCTAGAACAAGCAACAACTCAACAACTCAATAATTGTTAGACTGTTGTTTTTTTGAGACAGGGTCTTGCTCTGTCGCCCAGGCTGGAGTGTAATGATGTATTACATATATTTCATATATTACCTCACTGCAACCTGGAACTCCTAGGCTCAAGTGATTCTCCTGCCTCAGCCTCCTGAGTAGCTGGGACCACAGGAGCACACCAGCATGCTCAGCTAATTATAAAAAACATTTTGTAGAAAGAATCTCGTTTTGTTGCCCAGGCTGGTCTCAAATTCCTGGCATCAAGGGAACCTCCCATATTTCTGTATCTATTGTCACCTTCAATGGTCACATATTATTCCATCCTATGGATGCAACTGAAACTTATTTATAGGACACATCTGTGGGTTCTTGTTAACATAAATGCTGAGAAAAACAAAGTACATGTATCTCTATTTTCTAAAGGTATTTTAATACAATGGAATTGATGGGTAAAGGGCATATAATTACCACCAAATTATCTATTGAAAAGTCATCAGCAACTTAAACTTTAAGCAGCATAAGTACCACTGCTCTTTATTCTCACAAACAATGTGGATAGAACACAGTCTCATTCCTCTTTTAACTTAAATTCTTTTACGAGAAACACTAAGGATTTTTTCCTATGTACAAACGTAACTTGTGGAGCTGCGAAACAGTACTTTGCTCACTTTTAG
Source organism: Piliocolobus tephrosceles (assembly GCF_002776525.5). Taxonomy (NCBI): domain Eukaryota; kingdom Metazoa; phylum Chordata; class Mammalia; order Primates; family Cercopithecidae; genus Piliocolobus; species Piliocolobus tephrosceles. The sequence continues at coordinate 12,919 of NW_022296154.1, forward strand.
AGTTATTTTCTTGTGGATTTGATTTGAAAGATGTCCTTGTAAAATGAAGATGTGCTTTTTATCTGTGTATATGTATCAGTAGTATATACAATTCTTTATATGTACAGTTATATATAATAAGATATATAATAAAAAAAATTCCCTGTAGGATGAAGACACACTTTTCATCTGAATATCTATTTTTATATATATTAGTAAAAACATATACATAGTAAATATTTTTCAAGTATGTTATCTTTTGTTAATTTTTTTCTGACACACATGGGGGTTTTAATTTTTTTTTTTTTTTTTTAGACAGTCTCACTGTGTAGCCCAGGCTGGAGTGCAGTGGCGCCATCTCGGCTCACTGCAACCTCCACCTCCCAGGTTCAAGTGATTCTCCTGCCTCAGCCTCCCGAGTAGCTGGGACTACAGGCGCGTGCCACCACGCCAGGCTAATTTTTAATATTTTTAGTAGAGACGGGGTTTCACTGTGTTAGCAAGGATGGTCTCTATCTCCTGACCTCATGATCCGCCCACCTCAGCCTCCCAAAGTGCTGGGATTACAGGCGTGAACCACCGCGCCCAGTCTGGGGGTTTTAATTTTTAGTTTGCTAAATCAACCTTCAGAATGCCTGCTTGTGAGGTCATTCTCAGGAAGGCCTTTGGCAAAGTAAAATGTACCTGTATAAATAAGCATTTGTGTTTTCTTCTGGTACTTTTCTCATTTTGCATGTGTAAAAATTTCAATCTATATTCCACCAGGAACTCATTTTTGTGACATAAAATTTCGTTAGTTTTCCTCAAAGAGCAGGCATTTTATTAACTCAACCCTTCCTACTCATCTGAAATGTTACCATTATCAGTCCTTACATCTACATCTTACATATATTTCAGTGTCTCTGGATTTCCATTCTGTTCCATGTACTTACGTCTTTTCCGCTGTTAGTAAACAATTGTGGGAATTAATAGCACATTTTGATATCTAGAGGAGCAAGTCTTTTTCACTCCGTTATAAAAATTTTTAAATGTCATCACAATAGTAAGATAGACAGCAGGTGTCATGCAAAAATGATAAATCCTTGATATTTTCATTCGGTTTATGTAAAACTGATAAACATAGAAAGAACTCATGTCTTGAGAAAACGAAGTCTTCCCATTCAAGGAACCCACCTCCCACTTCCAAGTGTCCCTCTGAGAAGTCCCAGTAAACAGCCTATCTACATGGGTGGATTCGGATGTAAAACCGACCCAGGCTTTTATCTGAGAACTTCTCGCCTACTGAACATGACTCACGGTATTTTTGACATGGGAATGAGTTCTCATTAGGCACCTCCGCGACCCCATGTTTTAAACGTGTATATGCTCAACTTTGTGAGTTCAATCACTCAAATTCTCCACCAAGAGCTCCAGGCAGGGAATTGCCAGCGATGGAAAGCAGCTGAGGCTCCGTTTGGCTCCGCTGCTCCGAGGATGTCCCGCACCCTCCAAGGGCCTCGTCTCGGGAGCTGCGGGGAAGCCGGGCCTGGGGACCCCTCCCACCCCGGGCCCGGGGACCCCCTCCAACCCCGGGCTGAGCCCCCGCCACCTGTCTTTCCCGTCGCAGGCATCCACGTCCCGGCTCCTGCGCGCCAGGCAGCTCCACCTCCACGGCGTCGCCCCTGATGGCCGCCCTGTGGGTCTTCCGCAGTTCCGCGTCCCTGGTGTGGGACCCGGGACCCGCGTACTGGTGGTGGACGGAGCCCAGGACCGCCTGGCCCAGGCGTCTCCCGAAGCTGAAGAGCTTCCTCATGGGGCGACTTCTCAGACGCCCACCGCCGGCTCCTGAGCCGCCGCGGCTCCTCGTGGCCTTTCCACCCTCACCCAGCCCCAAACCCGCGATGTAGCTCAGAATCCGCGACCCAGCCCGGCCCACCCACCACAGCCTTCAGCAGCGACACTTGCAGCCTCCGACCTCTCAGACAGAAGGAGCCTAGCGCAGCCTTCAGGCACGCGCCTGCCCCTCAGCGCCCGCGCAGACGCCGGAAGCAGCTTCCAAGCCCGCGGGGTCGACAGGGGAGGCCGGCAGGGCGCGTATGCAGGTCGGGCGCAGGCGCCGCGGGCTTGCGGGTTCTCCTGGGCTCGCCTGGGACGTCCCGGAATCACACGCGCGCCGCCCGCGCGGCTTGAGGGCCGCCTGGCCGTGACCCCCGCCCCACTCCTCCTCTGAAGAGAGATCCGGGCCGCTGGCAGGGGCCCTCCGCAGCCACCGGGGATGGGGCTGAGGGCCAGTTCCCGCCCCGGAGCAGCCGCCGCCGGGCAGATCTCCTAGCCTGGCCTCAGCCACGGCGACATCTGGCCCCGGTTCTGCGAGGCCGGGAGCGCCAGCAAGCTTGGGAGTGGCCAGGCGGCTGCTACGAGCAGGCAGAGGGCGCCCGCAGTTGAGAGCGCCCGGGCGGCGGAGCATGGCCCGGGCGGCCTCTGGATCGCCAGAGCACCTGTCCTGAGGGCCTGCCGGGCCTGCCCCCGCCCGGCTCCTCCTCTGCCGCAGCTCGGGACCGCTAGCCAGGGGCCCTCTGCAGCCACGGGGAATGAGGCTGAGGGCGGGTTCCCGCCTCTGTGCAGCCTCCCCAGGGCAGGCCGCCTGGCTTGGCCGCACCGGCTGGGACATCTGGCCCCGGTTCTGAGATGTTGGGAGTGTGGGCAGGCTCGGGGGTTGCCTGGAGGTTGCTGCCTGCACACAGAAGGCGGCTGCAGGTTGGGTGCTCAGGCGGGCTGGGCTGGAGGAGCATGGCCTCGGAGGCCCCGGATCGCCAACGCGCCCAGACTGAGGGTCCCCAGGTTCACTGGTAAACACCACCAAACATTTAAAGACAACATAATGCCAATTATACTCAAATCCATGCAGAAAGCTAAAGATGAGAGGGCACTCTCCACATTATTCTGAAGTATCACCCTGATACCACCCAGGCAAAAACAGTATAAGAAAAGCACAAAAAAACCTTATGAATATAAATGCAAAAATTCTTAACAAAATCTCAGCAAATCAAATCCAGCAGTATACTGAAAAGATGACAACCAAGATTATTTCAGAAATTAAAGGTTTAACATTCCAAAATCACTGTAAATTTATTATCTTAGCAGACTAAAAAATTAAAGCCTCAGAATCATCTAAATAGATGCACTTTAAAAAACAAAAAAAAAAGACTGATGAAAATACAATATCCATTCCTGATTTTTAAAAAAAGAATGCAGTAAATTAAGAACAGAACTTCTTGGCTGGGCACAGTGGCTCATGCCTGTAACCCAGCACTGTGGGAGGCCAAGGTGTGGGGAATCACCTGAGGTCAGGAGTTCAAGACCAGCCTGGCCAACACAGCGAAACCCCATCTCTACTAAAAATACAAAAACTTAGCCAGGCGTGGTGGGTCACACCTATAGTTCCAATTACTCAGGAGGGGAATCCCTTGAACCTGGGAGGTGGAGGTTGCAGTGAGCCGAAATCATGCCACTGCACTCTAGCCTGGGCAACAAGAGTGAAACTCCATCTCAAAAATGAAAGAAAGAAAGAAAGAAAGAAAGAAAGAAAGAAAGAAAGAAAGAA
>NW_022296154.1:16490-17386 GCF_002776525.5 Piliocolobus tephrosceles
GAAAGAAAGAAAGAAAGAAAGAAAGAAAGAAAGAAAGAAAGAAAGAACTTCTTAACCCTGTTAAAAGACATCTACAAACATGAGAAACAAAGCAAGAATGTCCACTCTCACTATGCCCAGTAAGCATTATACTGGAGGTTCCAGCCAATACAATAAAGCAAGAAAAACAAAGGATTTGGAAGGTAGAAGTAAAACTGTCTTTACAAACAGCACATGTATGTAACTAATCCCATGTATTTATATACATATTTATGCAACTAATCCTATGGTATCTACAAAAATATCACTAACAAGAAAATTTAGCAAGGTCAATATACCAGAAAAGTGTGTATTTCTGTATAATGAACAATCAGAAACTGAAATTTACACAATTTACAACAGCATCAAAACCATGTGACCAAAAAAATGTACAGTCAAAACTACAAAACAATGCTAACAGAAAGTAAGGAAGTCCAAAATAAATGAAGAGATACATGGAGTTCACAGGTGAGAAAACTCAGTATCAAGAGGTTAGCTCTCCCCAAACTAGTCTACAGAGTTAACACACAATTCCCCCAAAAATGCCAAGTTTGAAATTTGTAAACCGATCCTAAAATTCATATGGAAATTCAAAGGACTTAGAAAACATCTAAACAATGTTGAGGCCGGGTGCGGTGGCTCACGCCTGTAACCCTAGCACTTTGGGAAGCCGAGGTGGGTGGATCACGAGGTCAGGAGATTGAGACCATCCAGACCATCCTGGCTAACACAGTGAAACCCTGTCTCTAGTTAAAATACAAAAAATTAGCTGGGCGTGGTGGTGGGCGCCTGTAGTCCCACCTACTTGGGAGGCCGAGGCAGGAGAATGGCGAACCAGGGAGGAGGACCTTGCAGTGAGCCGAGACTGAGCCACTGCA
>NW_022296155.1:0-2634 GCF_002776525.5 Piliocolobus tephrosceles
AAGTGTTTTGAAAATTCCTAAGGAGAAAAATTGAAGTACCCCTGAGGTATTGTTTTATTTGTTTGTTTTTGAAAACTGTAGGGTAAGTGAAGTGTTGAAGATGGTATGGTAACACTTGTTAGACTACTTTTCATTTCTAATTGAGATAATACAACTGTACATACTTCTCATGATCACAGAATTATTAGATTGACCCACATGAATACAGACATGTGTCCTGTATTATATTGTGCATACATCTATTACTGCATTTTTCAAAATAATTTATTCTCATAAGCAAATGAATAATCAAATGCTATATGATTGAAGAAGACTGGTGGGGAAGGGGTTTATTAATAAGAAGATACTCTTTTTTATTGACAGATGGAATAACCTTCAAACGTCATAAGAAATATTAAATGCACTTTGAAAGGTATACATTAATCAGTTCAAAATGTGGAACTAGAATGTCTCAGCAAGGTGAATTATTCATTTAAAGTACATTGTTCAGAAAAGAATAAATCATATTCAACTGTTACCATAGAAAATAATTTTGGTTGGTGTGAGTGGGCATATTCCATAGAATTCAAATGTGGAACAAGTAATCGAAGTTGGTCATTTTGAAGACAAAATATTATGGTCAGTCATCATTTATTGTGTGCTCACTTGGCTATGGCACGTTTCTAATTCTTTTAATGTTTTAGCTAATTTAATTCTTCTGGGCATCCTAGGAGGCACCTATCCCTATTTCACAAAAGAGGTAGTAGAGAAAACCAACACCAGTGCTATTATTGCCTCCACAATGACCATTACCTCCAGTACTACCACCACTATCACCCTGGCCTCCGACTACCCCATTCACTATCATTACTACTATGACCACATCCACAACTACACTGCTCAATACTACTGCCATGATGACTAGCACTTCCACCCTAGCCCACTCCAACACCAACACCAGTCTGAATTAAGCCATCAACAACTCTTCTTTGCGTACAACAGCTTTGCCCTAATTGGTCCTCCACCTGCTATTAACACTCTTTCAAATTATTTTCTACATAGAAACCAAAGAAATCTTCTAAAAGGTAAAACTGATCACCTAAGAGTCTCATTTAACAAACTTCCTATACTATTTAACAATAAATTCAAACTCCTCACCATGCTCTACAAACCCCCATATGATCTAGCTTTTGTCCACTTTTCCAAATTATATCTGGCTATCCTCACCTTCCTTTGCCCTACCAAATAATTTGTCTTTTCCACTTTGTCTCAAATACACAAAGCTCACCTTACTTCGGGAACTTTCAAACTCATATTGTTCTGCATGGAGTAATTTCTTTCCAACTTTTCCATGATTCTCTTTCACACTTTATCCAGGGATCTGTTAAAGATTCATGTCTGACAGAATTCTTCCCTAAGCAAGTACAAAAACGATGCCCTTGTACCTGACCACATGGCCTTCCTTTCCTCTTAATCCATGACCCTTTTAAATTTCCTATATAGCATTATAATACTATTATTTAAATAACTACATTGTGAGCCATTACATTGGACTAGGCTGTGGAGGTATAGCAATGAACAAATGAAAATAAAAGAAAAAAGATGCAAACTCTACCTTCACAAAGAATATATTCTAATCTCTAGAGAGAAAACAAGAACCAAAAATAATATTTTAAAATTCATGATGTGTTAGAAATGAAAAAAATTTCTATTTGGCATTGCAATTTATAAGAAATACTTCAAGTTTTCTTGGACCTATTGGGTCACTGGGGAAGATCATAGAACTATTTGTATTATGCATTTTAATTTGACTGACTTCTTTTGCTTTGGAGTTCACTCAAAAGTGAAAAGAGTCTAGGGTCACTAAGGAAATGAATCTGAGCAGCACATTCCAGTGTGATATTTATTGCTTCCAAAGGTCAAAGAGGTCCATCAAGCATTGCTCCCCACTGTTCAAAAAGTAGTGCTACAGGATGTAAGAACTAATAAATTATCTTTTATCTGGAGTGGAATTCCTAAAACATTCCAACAGCTGAACACCCAGAAATTCAAAAGTGTAATATATCTGTCAGTCTCTGTCTTCTGTAGATTTTACCAAAATATATAGGGCACCCACTGCTTGTTAACCTCATTTTATAATTAGCATGATACAATCACAGTAATAGGTGATCATGGTACTTCATAGAATTATATGTATATATGTTTAACTCCTTATGGGCAAAATTGACATGTCACCTTACAATTTACACATTTCTGTGATTATATGGCAAAAAAAGGTTTTCTCATATAAAAACTTTCAAAAATACTTTATTTGACTGTAGAAAAATAAATTCCTAGATAAATATCTGTATACTATGTGCCAGATATATTTACTCAAACACACTGAAACATAGCTAAACACATATGGAGGAGGAGTTAAATATGTTTAAGAAGATCCAATAAACTTATGCAATTCTGTCTTTTGCAATGGCAAAAGAAAAATAACAATACATGATACACACTTTGCACATACTTGATAGTGGCACTATTGGCTGAAGTTTTCTCAGACATTTAGGAGGAGTTTTCATTTACTATTTTGGTAGAAAAAGAGAGATTCCAGGGCTTCTAGTTGACTCTCTCTAACCATGAATTAGAAAGGGAATGTGTAGATTCTGT
>NW_022296156.1:0-170 GCF_002776525.5 Piliocolobus tephrosceles
CGGGTTACCCACAAAGGGAAGCCCATCAGACTGACAGCAGATCTCTCAGCAGAAACTCTACAAGCCAGAAGAGAGTGGGGGCCAATATTCAATGTTCTTAAAGAAAAGAATTTTAAACCCAGAATTTCATATCCAGCCAAACTAAGTTTCATCAGTGAAGGAGAAATAAA
>NW_022296156.1:270-1845 GCF_002776525.5 Piliocolobus tephrosceles
TGTCACCACCAGGCCTGCCTTACAAGAGACCCTGAAGGAAGCCCTAAACATGGAAAGGAACAACCGGTACCAGCCATTGCAAAAACATGCCAAAATGTAAAGACCATCGAGGCTAGGAAGAAACTGCATCAACTAATGAGCAAAATAACCAGTTAATATCATGATGGCAGGATCAAGTTCACACATAACAATATTAACCTTAAATGTAAATGGACTAAATGCTCCAATTAAAAGACACAGACTGGCAAACTGGATAAAGAGTCAAGACCCATCAGTCTGCTGTCTTCAGGAGACCCATCTCACATGCAGAGACATACATAGGCTCAAAATAAAGGGATGGAGGAAGATCTACCAAGCAAATGGAGAACAAAAAAAAGCAGGGGTTGCAATCCTACTCTCTGATAAAACAGACTTTAAACCATCAAGGATCAAAAGAGACAAAGAAGGCCATTACATAATGGTAAAGGGATCAATCCAACAGGAAGAGCTAACTATCCTAAATATATATGCACCCAATTCAGGAGCACCCAGATTCATAAAGCAAGTCCTTAGAGACTTACAAAGAGACTTAGACTCCCATACAATAATAATGGGAGACTTCAACACTCTAATGTCAACATTAGACAGATCCACGAGACAGAAAGTTAACAAGGATATCCAGGAATTGAACTCATCTCTGCACCAAGCGGACCTAATAGACATCTATAGAACTCTCCACCTCAAGTCAACAGAATATACATTCTTCTCAGCACCACATCACACTTATTCCAAAATTGACCACATAATTGGAAGTAAAGCACTCCTCAGCAAATGTACAAGAACAGAAATTATAACAAACTGTCTCTCTGACCACAGTGCAATCAAACTAGAACTCAGGACTAAGAAACTCAATCAAAACCGCTCAACTACATGGAAACTGAACAACCTGCTCCTGAATGACTACTGGGTACATAACGAAATGAAAGCAGAAATAAAGATGTTCTTTGAAACCAATGAGAACAAAGATACAACATGCCAGAATCTCTGGGACACATTTAAAGCAGTGTGTAGAGGGAAATTTATAGCACTAAATGCCCACAAGAGAAAGCAGGAAAGATCTAAAATTGACACTCTAACATCACAATTAAAAGAACTAGAGAGGCAAGAGCAAACACATTCAAAAGCTAGCAGAAGGCAAGAAATAACTAAGATCAGAGCAGAACTGAAGGAGATAGAGACGCAAAAAAACCCTCCAAAAAATCAATGAATCCAGGAGTTGGTTTTTTGAAAAGATCAACAAAATTGACAGACCGCTAGCAAGGCTAATAAAGAAGAAAAGAGAGAGGAATCAAATAGACACAATAAAAAATGATAAAGGGGATATCACCACCGACCCCACAGAAATACAAACTACCATCAGAGAATACTATAAACACCTCTACGCAAATCAACTAGAAAATCTAGAAGAAATGGATAATTTCCTGGACATGTACACTCTTCCAAGACTAAACCAGGAAGAAGTTGAATCCCTGAATAGACCAATAGCAGGCTCTGAAATTGAGGCAACAATTAATAGCCTACCCACCAAAAAAAGCC
>NW_022296157.1:0-1560 GCF_002776525.5 Piliocolobus tephrosceles
TTACAAGAGACCCTGAAGGAAGCCCTAAACATGGAAAGGAACAACCGGTACCAGCCATTGCAAAAACATGCCAAAATGTAAAGACCATCGAGCCTAGGAAGAAACTGCATCAACTAATGAGCAAAATAACCAGTTAATATCATAATGGCAGGATCAAGATCACACATAACAATATTAACTTTAAATGTAAATGGACTAAATGCTCCAATTAAAAGACACAGACTGGCAAACTGGATAAAGAGTCAAGACCCATCAGTCTGCTGTCTTCAGGAGACCCATCTCACATGCAGAGACATACATAGGCTCAAAATAAAAGGATGGAGGAAGATCTACCAAGCAAATGGAGAACAAAAAAAAGCAGGGGTTGCAATCCTAGTCTCTGATAAAACAGACTTTAAACCATCAAAGATCAAAAGAGACAAAGAAGGCCATTACATAATGGTAAAGGGATCAATTCAACAGGAAGAGCTAACTATCCTAAATATATATGCACCCAATACAGGAGCACCCAGATTCATAAAGCAAGTCCTTAGAGACTTACAAAGAGACTTACACTCCCATACAATAAGAATGAGAGACTACAACACTCCACTGTCAACATTAGACAGATCAACGAGACAGAAAGTTAACAAGGATATCCAGGAATTGAACTCATCTCTGCACCAAGTGGACCTAATAGACATCTATAGAACTCTCCACCCCAAGTCAACAGAATATACATTCTTCTCAGCACCACATCACACTTATTCCAAAATTGACCACATAATTGGAAGTAAAGCACTCCTCAGCAAATATAAAAGAACAGAAATTATAACAAACTGTCTCTCTGACCACAGTGCAATCAAACTAGAACTCAGGACTAAGAAACTCAATCAAAACCGCTCAACTACTTGGAAACTGAACAACCTGCTCTTGAATGACTACTGGGTACATAACGAAATGAAAGCAGAAATAAAGATGTTCTTTGAAACCAATGAGAACAATGATACAACATACCAGAATCTCTGGGACACATTTAAAGCAGTGTGTAGAGGGAAATTTATAGCACTAAGTGCCCACAAGAGAAAGCAGGAAAGATCTATAAATTGACACTCTAACATCACAATTAAAAGAACTAGAGAGGCAAGAGCAAACACATTCAAAAGCTAGCAGAAGGCAAGCAATAACTAAGGTCAGAGCAGAACTGAAGGAGATAGAGAAACAAAAAACCCTCCAAAAAATCAATGAATCCAGGAGTTGGTTTTTTGAAAAGATCAACAAAATTGACAGACCACTAGCAAGGCTAATAAAGAAGAAAAGAGAGAGGAATCAAATAGATGCAATAAAAAATGATAAAGGGGATATCACCGCCGGAGGCGTCACGCTACCTGACTTCAAACTATACTACAAGGCTACAGTAACCAAAACAGCATGGTACTGGTACCAAAACAGAGATATAGACCAATGGAACAGAACGGAGCCTTCAGAGATAATGCCACACATCTACAACCATCTGATCTTTGACAAACCTGACAAAAACAAGAAATGGGGAAAGGATTCCCTATTTAATAAATGGTGCTG
>NW_022296157.1:1660-1964 GCF_002776525.5 Piliocolobus tephrosceles
TAATAAAGAAGAAAAGAGAGAGGAATCAAATAGACACAATAAAAAATGATAAAGGGGATATCACCACCGACCCCACAGAAATACAAACTACCATCAGAGAATACTATAAACACCTCTACGCAAATCAACTAGAAAATCTAGAAGAAATGGATAATTTCCTGGACACGTACACTCTTCCAAGACTAAACCAGGAAGAAGTTGAATCCCTGAATAGACCAATAGCAGCCTCTGAAATTGAGGCAACAATTAATAGCCTGCCCACCAAAAAAAGCCCAGGACCAGATGGATTCACAGCTGAATTCTA
>NW_022296161.1:0-234 GCF_002776525.5 Piliocolobus tephrosceles
TCCCAGCTACTTGGGAGGCTGAGGTGGGAGAATGACCTGAGCCAGGCAGGTTGAGGTTGCAGTGAGCAGAGATCGCACCACTGCACACCTGCCTGGGCAACCAGAGTGAGACCCGCTCTCAAAAAAATAAATAAATAAAATTTGCTGGGTGCGGTCGCTTTGCCTGTGGTCACAGCTACTTGGGAGGCTGGGGTGGGAGGATAGCTTGAGCACAGGACTTCCAAACCAACCCAC
>NW_022296161.1:244-13808 GCF_002776525.5 Piliocolobus tephrosceles
GGAGTGAGGGTAATTACTGTCCTGTTTGCCCCCACCAGGCTATGGTGGAGATGAAATGAGATAATGAAATAGAAGGACTGATAAAAAACTGTAGAGTGTGGTACAGCCGTGAAGGACTATATAGTGATACTAAGCACCAGTTCTGCAGGCTTTAGCCCCTGATCTCTGCCTCAAGTGTCTGTCACAGAGGGGATGGGGTGGGCCAGCCTCTCCAAACCCCTCTCTGGGCCCCCCTTGCCTACTACCCCCTCTTTTGGAGCTGGGACATTCCAGTCCCATTCTTAGGGGCAGCTGCAGACACGCCCCTTAGCGCTGATCCCCCAGCAGGTGGTGGGACCTTTCCCTTGGGCCAGGGCTCAGGAGGGGCTGACTGTCGCCGGGGCAGGCAGCACTCCTACCCGTGTGGGGACTGGAATGTCCCACCCCAGAGGAGATGCAAGGTGGGGTCAGAGGACTTCTAATCCTGGGAATCTGTGTGCTTTCTCCCCTGCGGCTGAACATGACCTTAGGCGCATTACTTCACTTTCTGAACCTCAGTTTCCTCTTGTGAAGTGGGGGGTGATAGAACTCATCTCCTGTGTGTCTCGTGAGGATGTGAGGATGTGATAGTGCCCCTTGGCGTGACCCAAAAGGGCACCAACAGGCTCTGGGACACCCCCCTCAAAGAAAGTGCGTCCTCTCCTTCTTTGCTTCCTGGCCAGGGCGCTGTGTCTTCCATCTCCACCAAGGATTGGTCTGAAAGAGAGGAATCTCTCTGAACACAGAGATTCCAGTGCTGCCCGCTAATCTTGGGGACTGGAGAGGGGTGAGGGGACTGGTGGCAGCGAGCAGGAGTGAAGAGGCCTTACTGGGGCCAGCCAGGACCTGTGGGGAATGAGGCTTGAGCGTCCCGGCCCAAATCTAGACAGCTGGGTGGTTGGGGTTTGCAGCTTCCAGGACAGGGAAGCCCAGGCACTTGACTTGTCCCCCTACCCTTCTCTCCACGACCCGTGCAGGGGCCCCGGCTTTTTGCTCTGATGTTCCAGTGAGGCTGCAAGGCACTTGCTGTCGTCCCTCCCTCCTCCCCCACCAAATCCCCTCCAGCCTGCACAGCTGCCCTGCCCTGAGCAGGCAATCCCTGGGCTTCCAAGCAACAGGAAGGAAGGAATGTGTGTGTTGGGGGAGGGGGTGGAGGTGGGATGGACCCCTTTAGGAAAAGAGACGGTCCTCACTCTGTGACACAGGCAGGGAGGAGCGTCCTGAAAGCTGGGGGCCTCAGCCCTGCTGTGGGAGCTGATAATACAGTCAGAGAAGTCAGCCAGGAGGGGCACAGTGGGGATGGTGGGGGGCCTAAGGAGAGACAAAGGGAAGGGGCTGTCTGCTGCTCCTTCACTAGCCCAGGGGCTGGGAAGGACACTGGGTCATCACACCGCTGGGCTGCTCCTGCTTTGTCAGTGTGTCCTGGAAGGTGCTCAGTGCTGTGGGTGACCTTGTGCATAGATGTATGATTGTGTTTGCTGCTGGACGTGACTGTCCGCACCGTGTCCTCTAACATGGGCTCTCTGTACTGCTGGGTGGGGCTGACATGTGGCACACTGTGGTGTGTGTGGCTGTATGCACTGTTGCGGCCCATGGCTACCTCTAGCTCAAGGACTCTCCCTGGACCTGAGATGTCTGGTGGGGAACCTTGAGGGTCGGTTATCTCTCCCCGAGACAGGAAGTGAGCATCTGCCCTCGGGAAGCTGAGATGGTGTGCATTTGGGGTGCAGGTGGACGTATGTGACACTGCTGCCAATGTCGCCGCCCCCAGGGCCACACAGGGCTTACAGTTCACAAGCCCTTTCCCCTGCATCTCTGACTGGCAGTAATCCTTTGAGAAAGGCCGGGCAGGCAGGGTCTTTCTCACTTCATTTTTTTTTTTTTTTTAATAAAAATGGGGTCTCACTATGTTGCTAAGGCTGGTTTCAAACTCCTGGACTCAAGTGATCCTCCTGCCTCAGCCTCCCAAAGTGCTGGGATTACAGGTGTGAGCCACCATGCCCGGCCCTTTCCCACTTCAGAGATGCGGAAACTGAGGCATGGCAAAAGGCGGAGCATTTGTGTCTGGAGTCCCCTGGAGAGAGTGAGGGCAGGCTGGAGAGCAGGTCTCTGCTGTCCCCTCCCCAAGAAGCAGCAACAGGAGTTGAGTGTGCTCGTGGACAAACCACGTCTCTGGCTGGGTGGGCTTGTCGTGGCAAGGAGGTGTCAGAAGAGGAGGCAGGATGCTTCCATTCCAATACTTTTGGCTGTGGGTAGTGACATCCTAGGTCCCCACTAGACATTGGGCAGCCCTGACCAGCTGTGACCTTGGGCAAATTACTTCACCTTTCTGAGCCCCACTGACCTTACCTTTAAGAAGGGTCGGCCGGGCGTGGTGGCTCAAGCCTGTCCCGGGCGTGGTGGCTCAAGCCTGTAATCCCAGCACTTTGGGAGGCCGAGGTGGGTGGATCACGAGTTCAGGAGATCGAGACCATCCTGGCTAACATGGTGAAACCCCGTCTCTACTAAAAATACAAAAAACTAGCCAGGCGTGGTGGCAGGCGCCTGTAGTCCCAGCTACTCGGAGGCTGAGGTGGGAGAATGGCATGAACCCGGGAGGCGGGGCGGAGGTTGCAGTGAGCCGAGATCGCACCACTGCACTCTAGCCCGGGCGATACAGCGAGACTCCGTCTCAAAAAAAAAAAAAAAAAAAAAGAAGGGTCAATAGCTGGGCAGTGTTGTCACGCACCTGTGGTTCTAGCTACTCAGGAGGCTGAGGTGGGAAGATGGCTTGAGCCTAGGGGTTCGAGGCTGCAGTGAGCTATGGTTGCACTACTGTAGTCCAGCCTGGGTGACAGAGTGAAGAGCAAAACCCTGTCTCAAAAAAAAAAAAAAAAAAAAAAAGACTCAGCAGGACCCCTGTGCAGGGCTGAATCACTGTAGGAACCCAGCCCCTATGATTCCTTACCTGGATGCATCCCCTGTGCGGCCTGCAATGTGTGTTCTCAGGGGCTGGGCTGGGTGGGGTGTGCAAACCCAGATTCACCCCATCCTGGGTCTGGGGGTTGGTGGGAGGAGAACTGAGGTCATTTTTGCACAGGGTGAGGTGAGACTTTGGGGTTGGGTCAGGTCCCCCTGGCGGAGAGCTTTGTCTTCCACAAACACAAAACCTGGAAATGGTTGAGGAAGATGGAACCTCCTAACGACCATTGTTTGGGGCAGGAGTGGGTGCCCGGAAGCATGGGTGGCAGTAGGGGACTCACAGCTGCAGCTGCCTGCTGGACTTCTGTTCGAGAATGGGAGCAGCTGCGCGGGTGGGAGGCAGAGAAGGTGGCGTTCGTTCACTCGGCCAGACCTTTCTGCACGCCCGCTCCATGCTGGGCACTGGGCTGTTCACAGGGTCCCCAGGGGGCTAGGTGCCAGCCCTGCCTCCAGAGTGTGTGGCCCAGCACAGTTGGAAGCTGGTCTGTCAGCTTAGTCCCTTGGTGATGTTTGTGTGCCTGGCTGAGCTCGGCTCCAGCCGGCCTGTTGACCCTGGCTGTGGCCCAGGCCCTGGACTGGGTGCTCTGTCATGCTATCCCACCCCATCCTCCCAGCATCCCAGTGATAAGTGTTATCGTCACCAGGGCGTGTGTGCGGAAGCCCAGGCTCACTGAGGTTAGTGGCTTGGCCGGGGTCACACACCGATTGGTTCCACCAGGGTTAAGATTTGGGACCCACCCTGCCGGGTGGTGGGCTTTGGAATAAGAGCATATGCAGGGGCTGGCATGAGTCCAGCTGCCCCGTCCCTCCTCCTCCCACCACTGCCCAGACGGGAACACCTGTCCCGGAAACTGTGGCCATTGTTCATGTCATCCTTCCTCCTTTTGGGCCCTTCCTGTTTGTATCCCTCCCACTGTAGCCCCCAACCCTCCCCCACCCCATGCCAGATGTTTCCCTTGGGGAGCTTTGACCCTTTGCAGGAAGAGGGGCTGCAGGGGTTATCCCTCTCCCATGGGTAGGAGGGTCCCACTGGCCTTGGGTCTCTGTGCCTTCTCCCCACCCCACAGATTTGGTGGGGAACATGGCAGGAGGGTAAGCAAGGTCAGGTTCAGCCAGGCTGAGTTTGTCTTCCTTAGCCCTGTGTGGGCCCAGTGCTGGGAGGAGGGTTCCTGTCCTGCTGCTTCAGGGCCTATCCCCTCCCCGTACTTCTGAATCCCACACGGGCCCCTAGGTGGAGCTGGCCCTTCGGTGCATGGCTGGGGCACCACTGTTCTTCCTTAGACTCAGTCCAGCAAGTGACAGATGGGCAGGTGGCTTTGGGGCTTGTACTTCCTTCTCTTGCCAGTCTAGGGATCCTGTCCTGGGGTTCTCTCTTGGACCCACATCTGCCTTACCTGGGCCTGGGCCAGGTTGTGGGGAGCTACAGGGAGCAAGTGCCTTGTTTTCAGGCCCCAGGGAAGTTGGGTGGCCAGTGCCCACCTGCCCCAATGGAGCTTTCCAATTCCCAGAAGCAGCTGCCTGTGCCCTGTTGAAAATTCATGGCCACAGCCCCAGGCCCTGCTGGCATTGCCATGGGCAGCGTGGGCAGCCTGTTGGAGCGGCACGACTTGTCCCCTGAAGAGCTGCGGGCGGCCCTTGCCGGGTCTCAGGGCTCCCGCCAGCCTGATGGGCTCCTCCGGAAGGGCTTGGGCCATCGTGAGCTCTTCAGCTACCTGCACTTCCCCAAGAAGGACGGCAAGAGCACCAAGCGGGCCCCTCGGAACGAGCCTGCAGACTATGCCACTCTCTACTACCGGGAACATCCTCGCGCGGGTGACTTCAGCAAGACCTCGCTGCCGGAGCGGGGTCGCTTCGACAAGGTGCACCTCTGTCCATGCCCCTTACAAGGTGTGGGGAGGGTGGGTTCTCCTTGGAGACCCTGATGTTGGGATGGGGAGGGGATGGGGCATGCTGAGATACGAAAATCGTGCTATGGGCTGGCCTGAGACTTGTTCACTGCCTCCTGGTGGCACGTGCCCCGCAGTCTCAAAGAGGGTCCCTCAGGGGCTGTGGGAGCATCAGGAGGTAGAGCAGGCAGCTGCCCAGGTCTCACACCTGCCCTCTCTGCCCTTTCTGGCAGTGCCGCATTCGCCCCTCGGTGTTCAAGCCTACGGCGGGCAACGGGAAAGGCTTCCTGTCCATGCAGAGCCTGGCAGCCCACAAAGGCCAGAAGCTGTGGCGCAGCAATGGCAGCCTGCACACGCTGGCCTGCCACCCGCCCCTGAGCCCTGGGCCCCGGGCCAGCCAGGCCCGGGCACAGCTGCTGCACGCCCTCAGCCTAGATGAGGGCGGCCCTGAGCCGGAGCCCAGCCTGTCTGACTCCTCCAGTGGGGGTAGTTTTGGTCGCAGCCCTGGTACTGGCCCTAGCCCCTTCAGCTCCTCCCTTGGCCACCTTAACCACCTCGGGGGCTCCCTGGACCGGGCCTCTCGAGGACCCAAGGAGGCGGGGCCACCAGCTGTGCTGAGCTGCCTGCCCGAGCCACCACCCCCCTACGAGTTCTCCTGCTCCTCTGCCGAGGAGATGGGAGCCGTGCTGCCCGAGACCTGTGAGGAGCTCAAGAGGGGACTCGGCAATGAGGACGGCTCCAACCCCTTCACGCAGGTGAGGGAGCCCCTGCCCTGGAGTCCTGTTCTGTGCCTCAGCACTGGGGCACAGGCCAGAGAGAGGGGCCATAGCCAGCTCACCCACATGGCCGTGGACACAAGAGAGCAAGAAAGAGGGAGCTGACTCGGCTTCCTTCCCCTCCATCCCAGGTGATGGGGATGTCATGTCACTGGGGGTCCTTGCCTTGGAGTTGTGTGGGAAGGAAGGAGAGAGGCTCCCTGGGAGGGCCATGTGATGGGGACACCTCATCCCAGAGGGCATCCAGGGTTAAGGCGCATGTGTGGCTGGGTCCTGTGGTATAGGGGCACAGGATTTGATCAGTGGCTTGGAGTATCAGGTGGAGCTCCAGGTCGCGTCTAGGGGGCAGGGCCACGATGGATGCATCTCTTCCCCTTGACAGGTGCTGGAGGAGCGCCAGCGGCTGTGGCTGGCTGAGCTGAAGCGGCTGTATGTGGAGCGGCTGCACGAGGTGACCCAGAAGGCTGAGCGCAGCGAGCGCAACCTCCAGCTGCAGTTGTTTATGGCTCAGCAGGAGCAGAGGCGCCTGCGCAAGGAGCTGCGCGCTCAGCAGGGCCTGGCTCCAGAGCCTCGGGCCCCCGGCACCCTCCCAGAGGCTGACCCCAGTGCACGACCAGAGGAGGAAGCCCGATGGGAGGTGAGAGATGACACAGGGCTCCGAGAGTCTCCCATCTCCATTGCCGGTCCCTTCCTCTGCCTGCCCCCTCCCAAACCGGCCCCCCACACCCTACTTTGCTTGCGTCCTCCCCATCCCCCAGGTGTGCCAGAAGACAGCAGAGATTAGCCTCTTGAAGCAGCAGCTGCGTGAGGCCCAGGCGGAACTGGCCCAGAAGCTGGCGGAGATCTTCAGTCTGAAGACACAACTTCGGGGCAGCAGGGCACAAGCCCAGGCTCAGGACGCAGAGCTGGTCCGGCTGCGCCAGGCTGTGCGCAGCCTGCAGGAGCAGGCCCCTCGGGAGGAAGCCCCAGGCAGCTGTGAGACTGATGACTGCAAGAGCAGGGGCCTGTTGGGGGAGGCAGGAGGCAGCGAGGCCAGGGACGGTGCTGAGCAGCTGCGGGCTGAGCTGCTGCAGGAGCGACTTCGGGGCCAGGAGCAGGCGCTGCGCTTCGAGCAGGAGCGGCGGACTTGGCAGGAGGAGAAGGAGCGCGTACTGCGCTACCAGCGGGAGATCCAGGGGGGCTACATGGACATGTACCGCCGCAACCAGGCACTGGAGCAGGAACTGCGGGCACTGCGGGAGCCCCCCACGCCCTGGAGTCCCCGGCTGGAGTCCTCCAAGATCTGAGGCCAGCAGAGCGAGCTGACAGCAGAAACACTGTCAGAAGGTGCCCTGAGACGGCCGGCTCAGCCTTCCCTTGCACTGATTGGGGTGGAACCTGCAGAGGCCAGGCCAGGGCTGGGGAGGCACAAGGAGAGGAGGGATCCAGTGGGGCCGTGGGCTGGGTAGGGTGCCTTGGTAGGAGCCAAGACAAGGCCCTCCTGGCAGAGGAGCACCTAGGAAGGGCCCGGCCCTGCTTCCTGGAGTGGATGTGGCCCAGAGAAGGAGGCTGGGGGATCACCAGCTCCAAGGTCCCGAAGGGCAGGTCAAAGGGAGGCTGAAGACCTGGACTGGGGCCTTCCTCCATGGAAGGATGCTGGGCTGGGAACATTAGCCTCCCCCAGAATAAAACCACCGTTTTCTACCAGAGGCTCAGAATATGCTGAGCCTGTCCCTGACCTGAGACCAGAGGATGATGGATGGTCAGGATTGAGGCTGTTGACCTGGGCAGCAGCTCCTCCCATAGCCTGTGGTCAGTGGAAGGGTGTGCCCCGCACCTGTCTTCGTGGCCACTGGGCATGTATGTTGTGAGCAGAGGAATCTTACTCCTTGCCTCAGCCCCACACAGTTCCTTAGCTGCCGTGTGGGCTGAAATTCCTTTCTTTAGCACCAGTGGATTTTTCAGAAGGAACAATATCAGGGAATACCAAGAAAACAAAGGGCAAGTCAACCAGGGCGTTCTGAGAACATGAAATGTCTTCCTGGTGGGAAGGCTGGGCCCCAGGAGTATCCACAGGCTCAGGCCCCGCCCCTCCCAGAACCCACCTCCTGTCTCCCTCCCTCCATAGGAGTGGGGGCCCCTAGAAGTGGAGGGGCCAGGAAGAACAGTATCCTTCCCGGCCCCTTGCTCTGCCTCATTCCCTGTTCGTAGGAAGGTGCAGGAGAAGAGGTGGGCAAGCTTACGGGTTTCTTGGTAAAGAACTTTTACCACAGCAAGGGACGGAAACATTTCCCCATCAGCAGTGTGGCTCTGGGGCATTATTAAGTAGGGGTGAAATATGATTCATTTGCATTCTGGAAAGCTCTCCAGGAGAAAGCATTCCCCACCCCGCCTTGCCTCTGTCCTGCACCCCGCTCTAGGATGGTCAGTCCTCCCAGATCCCTGCTGTCAGCTGAGGCTGGTCCCTAAAACCCACACTTGCCTCTGGCCTCTCACAGGCCTGGCTTGCCCTCTGGGCCTTTGCTCACCCGCTGGGTTCCTGGCCTGGAACACAGGTTCAGTCTGGCTGTGTGAGTGGCGTCTCTCCCTTAGAGGGAAGCTCAGCTTCCTTACACACTCGTTGTTGGACCGGCTGCCAGGCATTGCGTGCTTACTGTGCGCCAGGGGCTGTGTTGGGCCCTTGTGAATGTGGGGGCGCAGGCTGAATTAGATGAGCTCCTGCCCCAGGAGGGCCTGCACACTGATGTCAGCTCACCAGTCCCTTCCCTGACAGGGCAGCTCAGGGAACTTCGGAGAAGTTGTCTGCAGACAGCTACAGATCACTCCCTTTGGCTACCCTGGCCATGCCTGGCAGCCCCTCAGGGCCCACAGGTGGGTCTTGGTTGTGAAGTGGAGTTAGTGCACATGGATGTAGGGGGACGGGTGTGAGGCATGAGCTGGGAGACCCCGCCTTTTCAGGGCAGAGAGTGAGGCGAGTGCACTACCTGCTGTGGCAATGGTGTGTTTATGGCCATGTAAGTGGCAGGTGTGTGTAAAGATGTGCTTGTGGGTGGTGGGTGTGTCCAAGGGGGTGTGTTTGGGAGCCTGGCCTCCAAAAGCCAGTGTCTGGGTTGGAGACAGTGCAGGCCCCTTCTTGGCCCCACCCTCTACCCCATTTCTTCCTGTCGGCCCCAGCTTGTCTTGGCACTGGCCAGGCTGGGGCGGAGCCTGTGATCCAGACAGATCCCCTAGGCCTATCTGAGACCCATGCAGGCCCACACCTGAGCTCCTGTCTGCCTGAGGAGGGAAAGGGGGAGTGCCTAGGTCAGGCAGGCCAATCCTCTACACATCCCCCTGGTACCCATTCCCATTTCACAAACTTCTCCAAACCCCAAACGGTAATTTCTGAGACAATGGCCCCTCCAGAGGGCCCCTCAGAGCCAGGTGCTGGCCAGATGCCTTGATCACAGCCTCCGTGGCCAGGGGCCCATCAGGCCAGGTGCCCACACACCTGGTGCCAGGGTCCACCTTGGTATTCCAGCTCTGCAGAACAGTTCCCCACCCAGCAATTAGGGAGCTGGGCTGGCCAGTACAGCCAGTGGGGAGTGGGTGGGAGGTACCAAAACTTGGCAGGTGTGCCAGAAACCAAAGCCAGGCCCAGATGTAGGGGGAGGGCACAAGAGCTGAACCCGAACCTGGGGCGTCTCGGAGCTGGTTCCCCGTCAGCTCATGCGGGCTGGACAAACCAGTTCCTGGGTCTCCCAGCCGGCTGGGTGGCTCTGGGGCCAACCGACCACAGGTGTCACTGATCACAGGTGTCACGGTAGTGGCTAACACCTCGGGGCAGCCCCTCCCTCCTGCTGGTGGGGCCTCAGCTTCCCAGCTGCCCTGGCTTAGCCTTCCCTGCAGCCCCTCCCCAGCAGGCTTGGTCCGGGCAGCCAGCTCTGCTGAAGGTGGCTGCCTTCTGGTGCTGGGCTCCCTGCCTCTGGGGCCTCCAGTCCTTCACTCAGTGTCATCCCTTCCAGCAGCTCCCTGGGCCCCTTGGTCCATCCCTTGAGGCTTCTGACACACTAGTGGCCTCTAGTCACTGATAGTGGTGCCTCCTTCTTACCTTGGAGCCCTCCGAGCCCTCATCCTGCAGGCAGAGCCCCTCGGTGCTCTGAGAAACCTTCCCTGAACTCACCAACCCCCGCTGCCTGGGCACTCCCTTCTCCCTGCGCCCACAGCCCCCACGCCTCTCCGTCAGCGTTTTCCGTGCTGCTGTAATTGTTGGTTTGCTTCGTCTCCTTTGAGCTGTGGGCGTTGCCAGGGTAGGGTGGTGTCTTCCCCGCAACTCCAGAAGGTACTGGTGGGATGTGGAGTCAGGAGCAGCCACAGCCCCCCACACTAGAATGGGTTTGAGCTTGGGGTGGGGTGGATGGGGAAGAGACTTACTCCGAATGTTCGTTCAACATCCGTGGGCACCAGGTCTGTGGCAAGCACAGGGACTCCAGGGCCAGCTGCCATTTGTTCCAATGATGTATTTGGGGCCTTCTCAGGTGAGGAAGTCAAGCTGGCCAAGGCCCTCTGTCCCCTGCCCTAATGGGACTTAGCTGTGGGTGGGGGAGGGAGGCCGCTCCAAATAGCGTCTGGGGCCAGGCAGGAGGAAAGGAGAACAGAGGAGAATCCAGAAGTGCTCGGACAGAACTAGGGACAACAGAGGGGCCTCCATGGTGGCGAGTGGGTCAGCAGAGCATGGAGCAGGCAGAGGAAGCCTATCTGGGAGGCTGGGTGCATTTCTCTAGACTCAGGGGATATAGGTGTTGGAGTTTCTGCAAAGAGGGCGCAGGCTCTGCAGTGACGGTTCAGATATTGATAACCCATCCCCCTTGGCGGGTCGGGGCTTAGACATCCATGTTGGATTCAGAAAAGAACAAGAATGATGCTTCTTGCAACAAAACAAAAGTGATTATGTCACGAGAGGAGAGGCTGGAGGGCCCCAAGAGTTCCCAGCTGGCTCACTCATCCGTCCAGGAGGTGGGGTCTCATGGTTTCATTTTGCTCTGGGCCTACTTAGAGTTTTGATAAATGCAGAGTTATATAACGAACCGACAATGAAGATATAGAATAGTTCTGTCACCCCCCAGCATTCTCCCGTGGCCCTCTAGTCCTCCCCCTTGCCCCACCCCAGCCCCTGGCAACCACTGATCTGCTTTCACAATAACCGTATGGGTTTTTTTTATCTTTTTTGTGAGCAGTGTTTAATTCCTTTGCTCTAATATGTAATATTAGAACATATTACAAAGTAGCAAGAAAAATACGACATTGGTGTAAAAATAATCTACACCTCACAGAAAGAATGAAGAGCCAGAAATAGATTCTATTCTGTAGAAAATCTTACACAATAAAGGACTTCAAAACACCGGTAAGGAAGGATTCTTTAACAAGAGGTGCTGGGATAACTGGATAAAAATTTGGGAAAAAAGTCATACCATGCACCACCCCTGCATTTATTTTTATTTTATTTTATTTTATTTTGAGATGGCGTCTCGCTCTGTCGCCAGGCTGGAGTACAGTGGCGCGATCTCGGCTCACGGCATCCTCTGCCTCCCGGGTTCAAGCAATTCTCCTGCCTCAGCCTCCCAAGTAGCTGGGACTACAGGCGCCTGCCACCACACCCTGCTAATTTTGTGTAATTTTAGTAGACACGGGGTTTCACCATGTTAGCCAGGATGGTCTGGATCTCCTGACCTTGTGATCCACCGGCCTCAACCTCCCAAAGTGCTCGGATTACAAGCGTGAGCCACTGCGATTGGCCCACCCCTGCATTTATTGAGTTAAATTTTAAAAATCCTATCCTAGGAAATTGGTGTCGGGGCTCAGAAAATGATACCCCAAAGTATGGAGCTGTGGGAGGCTGAATGCTTTGAACTAAAGTCTCTGACCATCGCTTACTCCTCTTCCCTCCCAAAACCCCCCTGAAGCACAGGGAGGGGCCTTCTCTAAAGTTATCTTTTGTTTCTAAGGGAAGTTCCTGCAGAAGGAATGCCATTGTCTTGAGCCCTTTCCCTAGCATCTCATAAAACATGGATGATTCACTCACAGGAAAGGATACTGAAGGTGATACCATCTCTTCTGAGGACTGAGCCACTTGAGAGGTTTTATCTGCATGACAAGACAGCCTTTGTTTGCCATGCATTTCCTCCCCTCAACCTCCTAGCATCTGTAGCCACCTCCTTCCAGAAACCTCAGGCCCCAGTTTTTGGAGCTCAAATGCTATTTAGACTTCATCAATCTGGCCCTTACTAGAGTCTCACATTTTGTGGGACTCCTGTGCATGTATGTAATAAATTTGCATGCCTTTTGTCCTATTCATCTGTCTACTGTCAATTCTATTCCAGAGACTCAAATTATTGAAACTTCGGAGAATACAGGGCATGTTTAAAACTTCTACACTGACAAAAAGTTAATTTGATTACTACTGCATTAATGGGAGAATTGATTGTTTTGAAGGAATCCTCTCCATCCCTAACAAAAAACAAAAACACAATCCCTATGGGGAAAGACTGACAAAATCAACTATTTACTACAACTTGGTGCACACTTGAAAATAATATCAAGATGCAAGGATGGCCACTTACTGGGGGAGAACCTCAACTTTGCTCACATCCTTCTTGGCTGTGAGGCAGGTCAAGGCTCCCGGAGAGGAAATGGGGAAGCCTGGGGCATTTGCCAAAGCCTGTGAGGTCAGGATGGCTGGGAGGCCGCTTGGGCCCCTTGGCCCCAGGCAAGATTCAATCAACTCTCCACCCCAATGGCTTCTGTTTGGGCCAGGGCCACCCAGGCTCCTCATGCTTGGGCAGGCATCTTTGGGATGTGCCATCTCAACGCCCCCGCAGGCACACAGTCCTGCTGTGGGCGTTCTCCCCTGCTATATATCATAAGGTTATTGAGCCACAGTTTCCTTATGTATATGTGGAGAACACTGGCTTCTTGATTATCTCTGAGTACCTCCTGTGTGCAAAGCCTGTGGTGTTGGTGATAAGGCAGTGATGAAGACAAAACGTGCACCCAGTGGAGTTTTTCTGTTGAGACAGGGTCTCACTCTGTCGCCCAGGCTGGAGTGCAGTGGCGCAATCTTGGCTCACCGCAACCTCTGCCTCCCAGGCTCAAGCGATTCACCTGCCTCTGCCTCCCAAGTAGCTGGGATTACAGGTGCCTGCCACTACACCTGGCTAATTTTTTTTGTATTTTGAGTAGAGATGGGGTTTCACCATGTTGGCCAGGCTGGTCTTGAACTCATGACCTCAAATGATCCAACTACCTTGGCCTCCCAAAGTACTGGAATTACAGGCATGAGCCACCGTGCCTGGCCCATATTTGTTTGTTTTTGAGACAGGGTCTCTCACACTCTCTTATCCAGGCTGGAGTGCAGTGGCACAATCACTGCTCACTGCAGCCTCGACCTCCTAGGCAGCCTCCCATCTCAGCCTCCCAAGTAGCTGGGACTACAGATGTGCACACCACACCCGGCTAACTTTTGTGTTATTTGTAGAGACAGGGTCTACCTATGTTGTCCAGACTGGTCTAGAACTCCTAGGCACAAGCATTCCTCCCTCCTCAGCCTCCTAAAGTGTTGGGATTACAGGCGTGAGCCACCATGCCTGGCCCCAAAGAGGGTGATGGGAGTAGGGGCCAGAAGACAGAATGAATAAACATGCAAGATAACTTCAAGTCAAGTGCTATAAAGAAAACAGGTCGGCTGGGCGCAGTGGCTCACGTCTGTAGTCCCAGCACTTTGGGAGGCCGAAGCGGGCGGATCACGAGGTCAGGAATTCAAGACCAGTCTGGCCAGCATGGTTAAACCCTGTCTCTACTAACATACAAAAAATTAGCCAGTAAGGCCAGGCGCGGTGGCTCAAGCCTGTAATCCCAGCACTTTGGGAGGCCGAGACGGGCGGATCACGAGGTCAGGAGATCGAGACC
>NW_022296164.1:0-1504 GCF_002776525.5 Piliocolobus tephrosceles
TGTCTTAATGTGTAGCCTTCACTTACTGCCCCAGAGGACTTGATGCTTCTTCTTTTGTGATCTGAAACCGATTTTAATGCAGTTTTACTGTTACAATAATTTGTGATCTAGAGAACAATGCCTGATTCATTGACTCATATTGTGCATTGCTCATTTTAATTCTAAGACTTATAATGCATACTTTTTCAAAAAATCATCTAATCTTAGGTCATCCACAAACTAAAGCACTTATAACTCATGATGGATCCAATGGAATGTATGAGAGAATCTACCACGGAATCCCTACGTTGGGCCTTCCTTTATTGCAGATCAACCTGGTAACTTTGCTCACATGAAGGCTAAGGGCGAAGCTGTTAGATTGGACTCAAAAACAATACAAATTACAGATTCGCTTGATGCATTAAAAGCGGTCATTAATGACCCCACACGAATGTAAGTTTTTTAACTTCGTAGCATGTATTCATACTTTCTCACATGAAGGCCAAGGGAGCAGCAGTGACTTTGAACACGAACAAAGTGCTGAGTGCATATAGTTTTTGTAATACCTAAAGGCCATGATACACAATGTGTTTTTTGTTTGTTTGATTTAGTGAAAACATTTGTCAGAGGTTTTAGGATAGTACATAAGTTCCAAAATAGCCAAAAAGCAAAATAAGAGGAATTGCTAAAGATGATAACAGAAGGATTATAAGGAAAATTGAGGACAAAGTTGAAGGAGAAAGCCATAAATACTATTACAGTACTGACTAATTTTCAGCACACTCATGTTGTCTTTAAGCATGAGAACTCATCAAATGCTCATTTTTAAATATTTTTTATGTATATTGAAGGTATATAAAATGATATTATGGAATTATAATACATATTTAAAAGTTACCATAATAAAGCAAATAAACATATTCATGATCTCATATTAGTTATTCATTTCTTTTGTTTTTAAAGTTTTCCTAAGATGATTTATTTTCAGAAATCAGCATGACATAATCAATCTGTAATTCCCATTATATTTAATGTTTTACAGATTTTTATACTACCTTTTGATCCCATCACTGATAATTTGTAAATAAGCGGAGCTTTCAAATTTGCCTTTTTAAAATGATTGAAAAAAGGAGATATTAGTATACATGTAGCCATTTCTTTGTTCTTACAGTGGTGGTTGATTTGCTTATATTTGGAAGAAATATATAATCAAAAAATAGTTGACTTGAAAGAGGTAAGTTGGAATATTTCTGTTTAACAGCCAAAATGTATGAAACCAGAAATATGTAATTTAAAAATTATTTCACCACATTAATTTCAGTTATGCTATTACTACTATATTAGTCATAGTAATAATTTTTAATAAACATAGCACCGGTATTGAAAAATGAAGATAATTTTTAATTAGTTGATACATACTGAATGTGTGTGACACACATTGTATTGGTTCTTTGTATTATATAACCCAATTGTATAAAAAAAAAATGTATCAGAATTAGTGCCCTCTTCTGAAAAACACAGTTCC
>NW_022296165.1:0-3811 GCF_002776525.5 Piliocolobus tephrosceles
GAATGGAATATGGAATGGAATGGAATGAAAAGGACTGGAATATGGAATGCAATGGAATAAGGAAGGAAATGGAATGGAGTGGAATCGAATGTATTGTTAAATGGAATGGAATGGAACATGGAATGGAGTGGCCTTGGGAATGGAATGGAATGGAATATAGAATGCAATGGAATGAAATATGTAATGGAATGGAATGGAAAGGAAAGTAATGAAGTATAAAATGAAATGGAATTGAATTAAATGGAATGGAATATGGATTGCAATGGAATGGAATATGAAATAGAATGGAATATGGAATGGAATGGAATGAAATGGAATGTAATGGCATATGAAATTGAATAGAATGGAATGGAATGGAATATGGAATGGAATGCAATGGAATGGAATACCGAATAGAATAGAATGGAATGCAATGGAATATGGAACCGAAGGGAATGATATGGTATGGAATGGAATATGGAATGGAATGGAAATTTGAATGGAATTGAATATGGAAGGGAATGGAATGCAACTGAATGGATTGTAATGTGGAATGCAATGTAATATGGAACGGAGGGAATATGGAATGGAACGGAATATGAAATGGAATACAAGGGAATGGAATATTAAATGGAATGGAATGAAATATGCAATGGAATTGAATGGAATAGAATGGAATATGAAATGTAATGAAATGGAATGTAATGGAATGGAAAATGTAATGGTATATGGAATGGGATACAATATGGAACAGAGCGGAAAGAAATGAAATATGAAATGGAATGGAATGGAACAGAAAGGAATGGAAAGCAATATGATATGACATTCAATATGGAATGTACTGGATTATGGAATGAAACGGAATATGAAATGGAATGGAATGGAATATAGAATGGAATGGAATGCAATTTAATGAGATGGAATATGTAATAGAATGGAATGGAATGGAATATATAATGGAATGGAATGGAAGGGAATGGAATGTTGAATGGAATGGAATACGGAATGAAAGGAATGGAATGGAATGGAATGTGTAATGGAATGGAATGGAACAGATTGGAAAGGAATGGAATTGAATGGAAAGGAAAGGAAGATGAAATGGAATGGAATGGTATATGGAATGGAATGCAATGGAATATGGAATGGGATGGAATATGGAATGGAATGGAAAACGGAACGAAATAGAATATGGAATGGAATGGAATACGAAATGAAATAAAATATGGAATGGAATGGAATGGAAAGGAAAATGGAATGCAATGGAATATGGAAAGAAATGGAAAATGGAATGGAAAGGAATGGAACGTGAAAAGGAATGGAATGGAATAGTAAGGAATTTCATGGAATATGAAATGGAATGGAATCGAATAGAATGTGAAAAGGAATGATATGGAATAGGGAATGAAATGGATTTGAATGGAATGAATTATTGAAAGGAATGAAATATGAAACGGAATGAAATGGAATGAAATTAAACGGAAAGGTATGGAATGGAATATGGAATGGAATGGAATATGGAATGGATTGGAAAGGAATGGAATGGAATATGAAAAGGAATGGAATACGGAATGGAATGGAATATGAAATGAAATGGAATATGGAATGGAAAGGAACCTAAAGGCATACAAAAGGCATATGGAATGGAATTGAACATGGAATGGAACGGAACATGAAATGGAATGGAATACGGAATGCAATGGAATGAAATTGAATATGGAATGGAATGGAATAAGGAATTGAATGGAATGGTATATGGAATGAAATGGAAGAAGGATTGCAATGGAATGGAATGCAATATGGAATGAAATTGAATGGAATGGAATGTGCAATGGAATGGAATGGAATGGAATATCGTATGGAATGGAATTTAATATGGAATGGAATGGAATATGGAAAAGAATGGAATGGAATGGAATCTGGAACATAATGGAATATGGAATGGAATGGAATGTGGAATGGAAGGGAAAGTGGAATGGAATGGAATGGAATATGGAATGGAAAGTAATATGAAATGGAATGGAACATGGAATGGAATAGAATGGAATGGAATACGGAATGGAATAGAATGCAACGGAATGGAATGTGGAACGGAATGGAACAGCATGAAATGGAATGGAATATGGAATGAAATGGAATATTATATGGAATGAAATATGGAATGGAATAGAATGCAATGAAATATGGAATGGAATTAAAGAGAATATGGAATTAAATGGAATGGAATGGAATATTGAATGGAATCTACTGAAAAGTTGAATGGAATGGAATGGAATACGGAATGGAATGGTATATGGAATGAAATGGAATATGGAATGGAAAGGAATGGAATTGAATGCAATTGAAAGGAATATGTAATGGAATGAAAAAGTGTAGAATGGAATGAAATATGGAATGTAAAGGAATACAGAATGGAATATAGAATGGAATGGAAGATGCAATAGAATGAAACTAAATGGAATGGAACGGAAAGGAATGGAACGGAATATGAAATGGAATGCACGGGAAAGGCATGGAATGGAATACAATGGAATACGGATGGAATAAGGAATGGAATGCAATGCAATGGAATGGAATGGAGTATCGAGTGGAATGAAATATGTAATGGAATGGAATGGAATATGGAATGGAAAGGAATATTAAATGGATTGCAATATGGAACGGAATAGAATGGAATATGGAATGGAATGGAATATAGAATGGAATGAAATATGGAATAGAATGGAACTGAATGCAAAGGAACCTAATGGAATAGAATGGAATGTGAAATGGAATGGAAGGGAAAGGAATGGAATGGAATGAAAAGGAATATGGAAAGGAATGGTATATGGAATGGAATGAAATTGAATTGAATATGTATTGGATTGGAAAATGGAAAGGAATGGAATCGAAAAGAATTGAATGAAATATGGAATGGAATGAAATATGGAATGGAATGCAATTTGGAATGGAATGGAATGGAATGGAATACTGAATGGAATGGGATATGGAATGCAATGAAATACGGAACAAAATACAATGGAATGGAATATGCAATGGAATGAAAAGGAATGGAATGGAATGTAATATTGAATGGAACGGAATATGCATTGAAATATCGAATGGAATGAAACACTGAATTCAATGAAAGTGAATGGAACGAAACGTAATACATTGGAAAGACACATGAAACGGAAAGGAAGTGAACGGAATGAAATGGAATACAATGGAATATGGAATGGGGTGGAATATGGAATGGAATGAAACGGAATGAAAAGGAATGGAATATGGAATAGAATATATTATGGAATGGAAACAAATGGTATGGATTTTGAAATGGAATGGAATATGGAATGGAATGGAACACGAAATGGAATGAAATGGAATGGAATATGGAATGGAATGGAATGGAATTTGGAATCGAATACAAAATGGAATGGAATGGAATATGGAATGGAATGGAATGGAATATGAAATGGAATGCAATGGAATATGGAAAGGAACGGAATATGAAATGGAATTGAATGGAATGGAATGGAATATGGAATGGAATGGAATATGGAATGCAATAGAATATGGAATGGAATGGAATATGGAATGGAATGGAACAGAACGAAATGGAAAACAATATCGAATGGAAAGGAATGGAATGGAGTGGAATGGAATATAGAATGTAATGAAATATGGGATGTAATGGAATATGGAATGGAATATAATATGGAATGGAGTGGAAAGGAATATGGAATGGAATACGGAAAGGAATGGAATAGAATTGAAGACGAAATGGAATCTACTGTAATATTGAATGGAATGGAATGGAATATGGAATGGAATGGAATATGGAATGGAATGGAAT
>NW_022296166.1:0-641 GCF_002776525.5 Piliocolobus tephrosceles
TTTATGGCACTAAAAGTCCACATCAAAAAGTTAGAAAGATCTCAAATTAGCAATCTAACATTATATCTAGGAAACCTGGGGGAAAAAAAGAGCAAACCAACCCCAAAGCTAGCGGAAGAAAAGAAATAGCCAAAATCAGGACTGAACTCAACAAAATTAAGAAATGAAAAGTCACACAAAGATCAATGAAACCAAGAGTTGGTTCTTTTTTTTTTGAGAGAGAGAGTTTCGCTCTTGTTGCCCAGACTGGAGTACAATGGAGCAATCTTGGCTCACCACAACCTCTCTCTCCCAAGTTCAAGCGATTCTCCTGCCTCAGCCTCCTGAGTAGCTGGGATTACAGATGCCCACCACCACGCCCCGCTAATTTTTTTCTATTTTTAGTAGAGACAAGGTGTCACCACGTTGGCCAGGCTGGTCGCAAACTCCTGACCTCAGGTGATCCACCCTCCTCGGCCTCCCAAAGTGCTAGGATTAAAGGAATGAGCCACTGTTCCCAGCCAGTGACAAGCATGACCCATCACGCCTGTCCAAGTTGGTTCTTAAAAATAAAGATTGATAGACTGCTAGTGAGACTAATAAAGAAAAAAAATCCAAAGAAACACAGTCATAAATGACCAAAGGGACATTACCACCAACTC
>NW_022296166.1:741-1163 GCF_002776525.5 Piliocolobus tephrosceles
AACTCCTGACCTCAGGTGATCCACCCGCCTCGGCCTCCCAAATTGCTAGGATTAAAGGAATGAGCCACTGTGGCCAGCCAATGACATGCATGACCTATCACGCCTGTCCAAGTTGGTTCTTAAAAATAAAGATTGATAGACTGCTAGTGAGACTAATAAAGAAAAAAAATCCAAAGAAACACAGTCATAAATGACCAAAGGGACATTACCACCAACTCAACATAAATATAAAAACCCTCAGACGCTATTACGAACAATTCTATGCACACAAACTAGAAAACCTTGAAGAAATGGATATATTCCTGGAAACATACACCCTCCCAAGATGCAACCAGGAATAAACTGAATCCCTGAATGAGCCAATAATGAGTTCCAAAATTAAATCAGTCAAAAAAAAAAAAAAAGCCTATCAAGAAGAAAAA
>NW_022296167.1:0-254 GCF_002776525.5 Piliocolobus tephrosceles
AAAGAGGACACAAACAAATGGAAGAACATACCATGCTCATGGATAGGCAGAATCAATATTGTGAAAATGGCCATACTGCCCAAGGTAATTTATAGATTCAATGCCATCCCCATCAAGCTACCAATGAGTTTCTTCACCGAATTGGAAAAAACTGCTTTAAAGTTCATATGGAACCAAAAAAGAGCCCGTATTGCCAAGACAATCCTAAGTCAAAAGGACAAAGCCGGAGGCGTCACGCTACCTGACTTCAAACT
>NW_022296167.1:354-1136 GCF_002776525.5 Piliocolobus tephrosceles
GGAGGTGTCACGCTACCTGACTTCAAACTATACTACAAGGCTACAGTAACCAAAACAGCATGGTACTGGTACCAAAACAGAGATATAGACCAATGGAACAGAACGGAGCCTTCAGAAATAATGCCACACATCTACAACCATCTGATATTTGACAAACCTGAGAAAAACAAGAAATGGGGAAAGGATTCCCTATTTAATAAATGGTGCTGGGAAAATTGGCTAGCCATAAGTAGAAAGCTGAAACTGGATCCTTTCCTTACTCCTTATACGAAGATTAATTCAAGATGGATTAGAGACTTAAATGTTAGACCTAATACCATAAAAACCCTAGAAGAAAATCTAGGTAGTACCATTCAGGACATAGGCACGGGCAAGGACTTCATGTCTAAAACACCAAAAGCAACGGCAGCAAAAGCCAAAATTGACAAATGGGATCTCATTAAACTAAAGAGCTTCTGCACAGCAAAAGAAACTACCATCAGAGTGAACAGGCAACCTACAGAATGGGAGAAAATTTTTGCAATCTACTCATCTGACAAAGGGCTCATTTCCAGAATCTACAAAGAACTCAAACAAATATACAAGAAAAAAACAAACAACCCCATCCAAAAGTGGGGAAAGGATATGAACAGACATTTCTCAAAAGAAGACATTCATACAGCCAACAGACACATGAAAAAATGCTCATCATCACTGGCCATCAGAGAAATGCAAATCAAAACCACAATGAGATACCATCTCACACCAGTTAGAATGGCAATCATTAAAAAATCAGGAAACAA
>NW_022296170.1:0-699 GCF_002776525.5 Piliocolobus tephrosceles
TAATTTAAAAAAAAGACCCAGATATCATAACTCTCTCTCTTTTTTTTAAACATAAATGCATGATCTAATATTCACATTGTAAAACTTCTCAGATTTCTTTGGGCACACAATTGATTTTCCAAAAACAAGTAGTGGGAAAAAAGGATAGCCCACAAGCCGGGTGGTTTTAGATAAAAGGAATCCATCTTTTATAAACCCCAGAAACTTAGATTATTTTCTGGCCTAAAATTAATTTTCTGCCCAAAACCACACGTCCAAGTTGGGCAATGTAAAAAGTCTGAGCCACAATCTAAAAGAACGCCGTGTGGCTAAACCAGTCAGTCAGCTTCAGAAAAGCAAGCCAGTGGAAGGAGAGGTGGTGAATGGTGTTAATCATTTTCGTTTTGATTCAAGAGGATCCTTGTGGCCCAATAATTCACAGTGAAACGCATAACCTACTAATCTTAAAGTCTCTTAAATTTGAAATACCTGGGGCAAAAGATTAAAGGCAGTCTTTTCCACATCATTTTTCTGCTGTTCCTCAAATCTTTTTACTAAATTTGATACAAATTCCTCTATTTCTTGATGATATTGCCTGTGTAAGAGGACAAAATGGTCAGAACCCAGACAGAGTAAAACACTCAAGAGACTGAAGTCTTACGCATTACTATAAGATGTCAAATGTGAATGTTGTTGTTTTTCAGAAGTTTAACAAATCAC
>NW_022296170.1:709-1947 GCF_002776525.5 Piliocolobus tephrosceles
TGGTAGCATGTATCTGTAGTCCCAGTTACCCGGGAGGCTGAGGCAGGAGAATTGCTTAAACAGGGGAGGCAGAGGTTGCGGTGATCCGAGATCACGCCACTGCACTCCAGCCTGGGTGACAGAGTAAGACGCCTGGCCAACCAGGGATGTTTTTTTTTTTTGAGACGGAGTCTCGCTCTGTCACCCGGACTGGAGTGCAGTGGCCTGATCTCAGCTCATTGCAAGCTCCGCCTCCCGGGTTCACGCCATTCTCCTGCCTCAGCCTCCCAAGTAGCTGGGACTACAGGCGCCTGCCACCTCGCCCAGCTAGTTTTTGTTTTTGTATTTTTTAGTAGGATGGTCTCGATCTCTTGACCTCGTGATCCGCCTATCTCGGCCTCCCAAACTGCTGGGATTACAGGCTTGAGCCACCGCGCCCGGCCAGGGATGTTTTTAAAAGTCACATGCAGCCGCATAGTTCCTAAATTGAGTCCAGTTTGATAAACCAGCTATAAATATACTCACAGTTGGAGAAATTTGAATATGGAGTTGGTAGGGGACATGATTTAAGGAAGTCATGCCAGTTATTAGGTGTGATAATTGAGTGGTGGTTATGCATGAAAAAGTCTCTATTTTTAAATTGAATACACATTGAAATATTTGGGCTGAAATGTGTATGCGATTAGAAGGCAATATGGCAAAAATATTAAATGTTAAATTAAGTGAGGAAAATATGGGTGTTAACCATACCGTTCTTTTCATTTCTTGCATATTTTCACAATAAAAGTAAAAGAAAGCCAGGCGAAGTGGCTCATGCTTGTAATCCTAGCACCTTGGGAGGCTGAGGATGGCAGATTACCTGAGGTCAGAAGTTGGAGACCAGCCTGGCCAACATGGTAAAATCCTGTCTCTATCAAAAAACATGCCGGGCACGGTGGCTCAAGCCTGTAATCCCAGCACTTTGGGAGGCCGAGACGGGCGGATCACGAGGTCAGGAGATCGAGACCATCCTGGCTAACACGGTGAAACCCCGTCTCTACTAAAAACTATAAAAAACTAGCCGGGCGAGGTGGCGGCGCCTGTAGTCCCAGCTACCCGGGAGGCTGAGGCAGGAGAATGGCGTGAACCCGGGAGGCGGAGCTTGCAGTGAGCTGAGATCCGGCCACAGCACTCCAGCCTGGGTGACAGAGCGAGACTCCGTCTCAAAAAAAAAAAAAAAAGAGAGAGAGTTATGATATCTGGGTCTTTTTTTTAAATTA
>NW_022296172.1:0-1432 GCF_002776525.5 Piliocolobus tephrosceles
ATTTTCGTATAAGGAGTAAGGAAAGGATCCAGTTTCAGCTTTCTACTTATGGCTAGCCAATTTTCCCAGCACCATTTATTAAATAGGGAGTCCTTTCCCCATTTCTTGTTTCTCTCAGGTTTGTCAAAGATCAGATGGCTGTAGATGTGTGGTATTATTTCTGAGGACTCTGTTCTGTTCCATTGGTCTATATCTCTGTTTTGGTACCAGTACCATGCTGTTTTGGTTACTGTAGCCTTGTAGTATAGTTTGAAGTCAGGTAGCGTGATGCCTCCAGCTTTGTTCTTTTGACTTAGGATTGTCTTGGCAATGCAGGCTCTTTTTTGGTTCCATATGAACTTTAAAGCAGTTTTTTCCAATTCTGTGAAGAAACTCATTGGTAGCTTGATGGGGATGGCATTGAATCTATAAATAACCTTGGGCAGTATGGCCTTTTTCACGATATTGATTCTTCCTATCCATGAGCATGGTATGTTCTTCCATTTGTTAGTGTCCTCTCTTATTTCACGGAGCAGTGGTTTGTAGTTCTCCTTGAAGAGGTCCTTTACATCCCTTGTAAGTTGGATTCCTAGGTATTTTATTCTCTCTGAAGCAATTGTGAATGGAAGTTCATTCATGATTTGGCTCTCTGTTTGTCTGTTACTGGTGTATAAGAATGCTTGTGATTTTTGCACATTAATTTTGTATCCTGAGACTTTGCTGAAGTTGCTTATCAGCTTAAGGAGATTTTGGGCTGAGATGATGGGGTTTTCTAAATATATAATCATGTCATCTGCAAACAGGGACAATTTGACTTCTTCTTTTCCTAACTGGATACCCTTTATTTCTTTCTCTTGCCTGATTGCCCTAGCCAGAACTTCCAACACTATGTTGAATACGAGTGGTGAGAGAGGGCATCCCTATTGTACCAGTTTTCAAAGGGAATTTTTCCAGTTTTTGCCCATTCAGTATGATATTGGCTGTGGGTCTGTCATAAATAGCTCTTATTATTTTGAGGTACGTTCCATCAATACCGAATTTATTGAGTGTTTTTAGCATGAAGGGCTGTTGAATTTTGTCAAAAGCCTTTTCTGCATCTATTGAGATAATCATGTGGTTCTTGTCTTTGGTTCTGTTTATATGCTGGATTACATTTATTGATTTGCGAATGTTGAACCAGCCTTGCATCCCAGGGATGAAGCCCACTTGATCATGGTGGATAAGCTTTTTGATGTGCTACTGAATCCATTTTGCCAGTATTTTATTTTATTTTATTATTTTTTTTTTATTATTATACTTTAAGTTCTAGGGTACATGTGCATAACGTGCAGGTTTGTTACATATGTATATATGTGCCATGTTGGTGTGCTGCACCCATCAACTCATCAGCACCCATCAATTCATCATTTATATCAGGTATAACTCCCCAATGCATTCCCTCCCCCCTCCCCCC
>NW_022296172.1:1532-3210 GCF_002776525.5 Piliocolobus tephrosceles
CCCGCATTGCCAAGACAATCCTAAGTCAAAAGAACAAAGCTGGAGGCATCACGCTACCTGACTTCAAACTATACTACAAGGCTACAGTAACCAAAACAGCATGGTACTGGTACCAAAACAGAGATATAGACCAATGGAACAGAACAGAGCCCTCAGAAATAATACCACACATCTACAGCCATCTGATCTTTGACAAACCTGACAAAAACAAGAAATGGGGAAAGGATTCCCTATTTAATAAATGGTGCTGGGAAAATTGGCTAGCCATAAGTAGAAAGCTGAAACTGGATCCTTTCCTTACTCCTTATACGAAGATTAATTCAAGATGGATTAGAGACTTAAATGTTAGACCTAATACCATAAAAACCCTAGAAGAAAATCTAGGTAGTACCATTCAGGACATAGGCATGGGCAAGGACTTCATGTCTAAAACACCAAAAGCAACGGCAGCAAAAGCCAAAATTGACAAATGAGATCTAATTAAACTAAAGAGCTTCTGCACAGCAAAAGAAACTACCATCAGAGTGAACAGGCAACCTACAGAATGGGAGAAAATTTTTGCAATCTACTCATCTGACAAAGGGCTAATTTCCAGAATCTACAAAGAACTCAAACAAATATACACAAAAAAAACAAACAACCCCATCAAAAAGTGGGGAAAGAATATGAACAGACATTTCTCAAAAGAAGACATTCATACAGCCAACAGACACATGAAAAAATGCTCATCATCACTCGCCATCAGAGAAATGCAAATCAAAACCACAGTGAGATACCATCTCACACCAGTTAGAATGGCAATCATTAAAAACTCAGGAAACAACAGGTGCTGGAGAGGATGTGGAGAAATAGGAACACTTTTACACTGTTGGTGGGATTGTAAACTAGTTCAACCATTATGGAAAACAGTATGGCAATTCCTCAAAGATCTAGAACTAAATGTACCATATGACCCAGCCATCCCACTACTGGGTATATACCCAAAGGATTATAAATTATGCTACTACAGAGACACATGCACACGTATGTTTATTGCGGCACTATTCACAATAGCAAAGACTTGGAATCAACCCAAATGTCCATCAGTGACAGACTGGATTAAGAAAATGTGGCACATATACACCATGGAATACTATGCAGCCATAAAAAAGGATGAGTTTGCATCCTTTGTAGGGACATGGATGCAGCTGGAAACCATCATTCTTAGCAAACTTGCCAGTATTTTATTGAGGATTTTTGCATCAATGTTCATCAGGGATATTGGTCTAAAATTTTCTTTTTTTGTTGTGTCTCTGCCAGGCTTTGGTATCAGGATGATGTTGGCCTCATAAAATGAGTTAGGGAGGATTCCCTCTTTTTCAATTGATTGGAATAGTTTCAGAAGGAATGGTACCAGCTCCTCTTTGTACCTCTGGTAGAATTCAGCTGTGAATCCATCTGGTCCTGGACTTTTTTTGGTTGGTAGGCTATTAATTATTGCCTCAATTTCAGAGCCTGCTATTGATCTATTCAGGGATTCAACTTCTTCCTGGTTTAGTCTTGGAAGAGTGTAAATGTCCAGGAAATTATCCATTTCTTCTACATTTTCTAGTTTATTTGCGTAGAGGTGTTTATAGTATTCTCTGATGGTAGTTTGTATTTCTGTGGGGTCGGTGGTGATATCCCCTTTATCATTTTT
>NW_022296173.1:0-68 GCF_002776525.5 Piliocolobus tephrosceles
TTTGTGATCTGCCTGCCTCGGCCTCCCACAGTGCTGGGATTACAGGCATGAGCCACTGTGCCCAGCCA
>NW_022296173.1:168-1017 GCF_002776525.5 Piliocolobus tephrosceles
CCGTCACCACACCCGGCTAATTTTTGTATTTTTAGTAGAGACGGGGTTTCACCATGCTGGCCAGGCTAGTCTCGAACTCCTGACCTCAGGTGATCTGCCCGCCTCCATCTCCCAAAGTGCTGGGATTACAGGTATGAGCCACTGCGCCCGGCCTATTAAATTTTTTTTGAGACTTGTTCTGTTGCCCAAGGTCTTGCTCTGTTGCCCAAGCTTGAGTACAGTTGTGGGATCATGGCTCGCTACAGCCTCAAAACTCCCAAGCTCAAGTGATCCACCCACCTCAGCCTCTCAAGTAGCTGGGAATACAGCCATGCATCATTATACCTGGCTAATTTTTTATTTTCATTAGAGACAAGGTCTTGCTATGTTTCCAGGGCTCAAGTGATCCTCCTACCTCAGCCTCCCAAGGTGTTGGGATTACAGGTATGAGCCACCATACCCAGCCTAAATCAGAATTTTAAATGCATCTGTATGTTGTCAATAACTCAGAAGATATAGCTTTTTCATTAAGCAAACAATATCAAATTAGTTTTATTCATCAAATAATTACATACAAAAAAAGATCTTTCAAAGACTGCACGTGGTGGCTTACACCTATAATCCCAGCACTTTGGGAGGCCGAGGCAGGCAGATCACCTAAAGTCGGGAGTTCAAGACCAGCCTGGTCAACATAGTGAAACCCTGTCTCTACTAAAAATACAGAAATTAGCCAGGCGTGGTGGCAGCCACCTGTAATCCCAGCTACTTGGGAGGCTGAAGTGGGAGAATCACTTGAACCCAGGAAACGGAGGAGCTGAGATCATGCCACTGCACTCCAGCCTGGGCGACAGAGTGAGACTCCATCTCAAA
>NW_022296175.1:0-1049 GCF_002776525.5 Piliocolobus tephrosceles
AACTTAAGGTTGTATATATATATATATATATATATATATATATATAAAAGCATTATATAAAGAATTAAAAAGGAAGTTATATAAAATTGTAACATTAATCAGTTCATTTAATATATCTATAACTGAATATATGTAAATATATATAATACGTATATATATTTACCTAATTAACAACATACAATATACTAAACATACGTTCGTTGTATGTTAAATCTCTTTCGTTATGCTAAAAATAAGGAAACAATAGTTAACACCCAAATACAAATAAACTAACACCATTACAAAAAGTTCATAAAAAATATATAGTTTTAAAAGATTAAAATTAGTAAAGTTCTTTTATTAATATGTTTAGCTAAAAAAAAAAAAAAATAAAGGCATTTACAATATATATATTGATAGTGTCTGAAAATTTTTTAATACTTTTATCACTCATGTCATTTTCAATATTTTACTTAACAGCAATAGTATACTATTAAACAGTTATCAATTAAAATTGGAAACTGAAAATATATGTAACCCATTTTGCTACTGTTAATACATTAGTTAGACCAGAAAACATATATATATATATAAATATATATATTTTAAGATATGTATTTTTTTTTTTTTTTTTTTTATATTATTTGTAAATATCACCTTATGACATTTTTTTACAAATGATAACATATGTTTGAAATAAAAAATTACAACATACAAACTTAATGAATATAATGAACGCATAAACACATGTTGTGACAATTTATTTTTCAAATGTAACATATAAAATATTATTATTTAATGAATTGATCATAAGTCTTATAAAGCATTTTTTTAAATAAATTCATTCTTGTAAGTGATAAAAAACTTATTGTTTAAAATATATTATACAAATGGATATTTCATATAAACAAAGGTAGGCAATATACATATATACTTATTATCATATTGACACACGTAAAACTAAATGAAACACACAATCGGTTAACACATTTTTACTTAACTTCTTTGGTATTAATGTATTCATTATGTGTAGAAAAACAGTATATATATAAACTTTTAAAGGTAACACA
>NW_022296176.1:0-9403 GCF_002776525.5 Piliocolobus tephrosceles
ATTGTGTAACAATTATTCATATAATTATTATAGCAGAAACTTATCACATTCATACACTATAACAGTTTCCACTGACCTGTCCCTGCCCTCACTAATTTAATAATAAATGCTGCTATATCCAGCGCATGGATTGCATTGTAGGACCAGAAGGTGGTGACCCCCTTAGACCCAGCTTTCACTACCTTGTGTGTGTCTATTATTTATCAACCTGCTGATCTGCCTGGGAACACAGAAAGAGTCCCATTGCATTGTGTGCTGCTGGCTAGATGCTGCAATATCTGGTGCCCAGCCTGGCCTTCTTTGTTCTTCGGCTCAGTGCACTCGGGGTGCAGGTTCATGACGACTAGTCTTCATTCTTCATGGTAAGGTCACTGGGTACACGTTTTCCAACTCTACCCACTTTTTGGGTTTGTTGGCCAGTATTATTCCAGGGTTACTATGGGACAGTCACGGTCTAAACACCAAGCTTATCTTTTATTAAACTTCTTCGGAAACATGGTGGAATCAAGGCTGATTCCAATAACCTTATTATCTTATTTCAGACTATTGAAAACCATTGTCCTTTTTTCCCTGACAAAAGTTCTTTGGACCTGTAAGGTGGCAAAAGGGTTGGCCCCACTCGCTGACAGCTCATGGAAGGTGGTATTTTACTTACTATTCCTGTTGGAACTGACTGGGCTCTTATTCGTGTTGCTTTACTTCCTTTTCAGTTTAGTGATCCTCTTCAGCTGCCACAAGTTAACATGGATGGTGAGCTGCACTCTTTACCTCGGGTACCTGGCCACCTACTAGTCCTCCTTCTAATCATGAAGATGATTTCAATCTCTCCTTGTTTTCTCCACAACAGGAGAAATGTGGTGATGATCCCCTCTCTCTGCCTCCTATCTCAGAACCTGTATATGTTACCTCTTCCTCTGCTAAGCCAATGACCTCTCTGCCAGAGGAGGATGTGTGGCATTCATCAGAATGGTCCATTTCTCATTCCTCTCATCCTTTTGGACCTCGCTCCTCTTCTAAGCCCACTGTTTCTTTTGACGCTCCAGGACCCCGTCTTTCAGAGCCTTGGAGTCCTGCTTCCCCCTGTCAGCATCTCAGCACCCTCACTCTCCTTCTCTTCCTCTGCCCCTACTCAATGGATGTGTGAGTCACCTGCTTGGGTAGAGCAGTTGCCGCTTTTCAAACACAAATCAGAGGCTTTCATTGAAATTGTTAATGATTTACTACACACAAACACTATTCAGTGCTCCTTGTCTCCATAGAACTCACCTGTGTTTGTTAAATGAAAAAAGTCAGGAAAATGGAGGATTGGAACAGACTTAAGAGCTGTTAATTCACTTATTAAACCTATGGGGTGTTACAAGCCACTATGCCCTCCCCCTCCATGATTTCTAAGGAATGGTCTTTATAATCATTGACCTTAAAGTCTGTTTTTTTCATATCCCTTCAGACAAGTGAGAGTGTGAAAAATTTGCTTTCACTATACCTTCCTTTAGCAATTCAGCTCCCACAGCTAGATATCAACAGAAAGTTTCACCTCAAGGATGATTAACAGTCCTACTGTTTGTCAGTTGTTTGTCAGTACTGTGTGACATCCGACAGACTTTAAAAATAATCACGTTCTTACTCATATAGATGACATACTGATTGCTGCTCCTAGTAAAGATGAATAAATTCAATGTTTTATCCCTTCAAAATTGGCTGTTGCCAATGCAGAACTGCACATTGCTCCTGATAAAATTCCACAAGCCACTCCTTTTCTGTACTGAGGAATGCAGCTAGAAACTTGCTCCATTAAGCCCCCAATAGTTAACTTCATAGTGACAATTGAAGCACCTTAAATGATTTTCAAAAATTACTACATGACATCCATTATCTCAGACCAAACCTAGAATTCCCTATTTATGCATTATCTCATCTATTTGCTACATTATCAGGAGATACAGATTTGAACTGTTCTCGCTATCTGAATCAGCAAAGCAAGAGTTGTCTTTTGTAGAACAAAGAGTGAGAGAGGTCCAAGTTTCTCATATTGACCAAAATTTGCCTTTACAATTTTTAGTTTTTCTTTCCATCTGCTCTCCTATGGGACTTATAGTACAAAATGATTCTCTAATCGAATGGATATTACTTCCTCATTCAGCCTCTAAAACTCCTTCAATATATCTTGATCAAATGGCCACTTTAATTGGGTTGGGATGTCAATGTATCATTAAAATTTCTGGCTTTGATGCAAACATCATTGTGGTCAGTTTGTCAAAAGAAGAAGAAGAAAAAAAAAAGTTAAAAATGTCTTTTCTTCAACTTTATGCTGGCAGATGAATCTCCCTGACTTCACTGGCACTATTGATAATCATTTGCCTGAGTCAAAATTCTTCCAATTTCTGTGAAATGCTTCCTGAATTCTACCAAAACTTACTCATCCATCACCACCAGGGGCAACTGTTACCATTTTTACTGATGGATCCAGTAATGGAAATGCAGGATATATAGGACCAAAAGATAAAATAATTTCTACTCCATACACTTCTGCTCAAAAAGCCATGTTGTTTGCTGTTATCTCTGCATTACAAGATTTTCATCAGCCTCTTTATATTGTCTCTGACTCAACTTATGTAGTCCATGCCACTAAGGCCACAGAAACAGCTACCATCACAATATTGGTGACACTAATCTGTCTTCCTTGTTCTTTTTGTTACAAAAACTGTCAGAAACCAAAGCCACCCTTTTTTCATTTCTCACATTCATTCTCATACTAATTTGCCTGGATCTTTATCTAGTGGTAATCATACAGTTGATACGCTAGTTTATCTAGCCATTACAGATGCAGAACAATATTACCAACTCACTCATACTAATGCCTGAGGTCTTAAACATAAATATTCTCTAAATCAGAAACAAGCTAAACAAATTGTACATCACTGTTCTCAATGGCAGGTTCTTGTCTTACCCACACAATCTCCTGGAGTTAATCCCTGAGGCCTTTCTCCTAATTTTATCTGGAAAATGGATGTCACTCATATACTTTCTTTTGGAAAATCAGCTTATATGTGTGTCACAAGTGACACCTTTCCCAATTTCATCTGGGCTACCTGTCAAACTAGAGAAGACACTTCTCACATTAAAAAACATGTGTATTCATGTTTTGTGGTTATGGGAATTCCTAGTGAGCCCAAAACAGGCAATGGTCCAGTCTATTGCATTAAAGCTTTTAAAAGTGGTCTGAATCAGTGGCATATTAAACATACTACTCATATTCCTTATAACCCACAAGGCCAAGCTACTGTAGAAAGAAGTAACAGAACTTTAAAATTACAATTAGTTAAACAAAAAGAGGGGTATAAGGAGTTGTCTACTCATCACAAACAACTAAACTTGACTTTGTTCCTGTTAAATTTTCTTGATATTCCTAAAAGTAGCTCTGCTATTGCTGCCAAAAACATTTCTCTGGTATCTGTCCCATGGCAAACCAAGGAAGGGAAGTATGGTGGAAAAATGTTCACTCTAATAGATGGTCAAAAGTTTCGGTTTTAACGTGGGGAAGAGGCTATGCTTGTGTTTGCCCCGGTGAACATCAATCTCATAT
The DNA here is from genome assembly GCF_002776525.5 of Piliocolobus tephrosceles. Classification (NCBI taxonomy): domain Eukaryota; kingdom Metazoa; phylum Chordata; class Mammalia; order Primates; family Cercopithecidae; genus Piliocolobus; species Piliocolobus tephrosceles. The sequence goes on from NW_022296176.1 coordinate 3,584, forward strand.
TTGGATTCCTACTAGACACCTGAAATTGTGCCGTGAAGATGCATGCAGAAACAAGACAGAGAAATTTCCTGAGGAAATGCCACAGCAGAAAACAACTCACACATGCAACCATCAAAGTGGAAACAAAACAAAAACAAAAACAGAACAACACATGCTAACTCCTTTACAATAGACAATCCAGTCAATCATCCTGAACAACTTGTCTCCAGCTACCCAGGTCCAGCTCAACCTCTGCCTCCTCCTGATGACACTGATCCTTCTACCCTCTGTCACTCCACAGATTGTTAAAAACTATACATATTGGGCCTATACTCCTTTTCCTTATCTTATTAGAGCCATGACATGGATGGACGCTCCTTTCGAGGTCTAGGTTAATGATACTATTTGGATACCTGGTTCTGTAGATGATCGTTGTACTGCCCAATCTTTCAGAAGGAACCCCTGTCAGTATCACTTTAGGTTTTAGGTATCCACCTTTGTGGCTAGGACCAACTAATGGATGTCTCTCATTAGATGTTCAAACGTGGGCAGTCACACTACCATCTGGTCACTCTGTCCCTCCTTTAGGATATTTGGTATCAGGGATCTCATTAAAACCCCTAAGACAGATCAAAATAGAGATCGCTGATTATATTCATACATCCCAATATAAGCATTTAGGACCTGCGTGTCCTCTCAACTTGTCTTCAAATGCTGGCAAATTAATATGGCAGGATTGCGTTAGTTCAGAAGGAACTGCGTTATTTCATTCTTCTCAATACACCATTGTTTATTGGGCTCCTAAAGGTCATATTACTAACGATTGCTCTCAAGGTCACAGAGATTGTCCACATTTTCTCTATAATGTTACTTACCAAGAAAGTAGTGACAACACACCCTTGTTATATCATAGATTTGACTCCTTTTTGTCCTTTTAAGTGGAAAGGGGCAGGGGTTGCCCCTCTGAAGTCAAGGCTTGTGGCGCCCCACTTAGGCCCTGAACATTCAGACTTACGGAGATTAATCATAGCTGTGACCGGTATGAGAGTTTCGGATGGAGAAAGTGTTACAAGTAAATCCACCTTGTCACCTTGAACACAAAAACATCAGATTGATTTACAGTACTATTTCCACACAACCAAAAATATCAGTATGGCAATCATCAAAATGTCAATTCAAAGATGGGATAGTAAAGGTGATGAGGAATTATACTCCCTCCCATTGCTGATGTCCCCCCAACCCTCTCGTACAAGCTATTACCCACCTTCATGAAAGAAGAGTAACATCCTAAAACATATTTACTACGGAGTCCAACAAAACTGTAGCACTTAAAAGTTCTGTTAAACCACCATATATATGCATATTAGTTCAAAAACAAACACAATAATTGTTACCTTGTATACTTGATAGTCATCCTTTAATCAATATTACAGTATTCTAATAGAGCCAGAGAAGAGAAGGTATTTGGCTCCCCGTAGTCTTACATAGTCCTTGGGAATCTTCCCCTTCTATCCATGTTGTTAATAATATCCTACAGAGAATTCTTAAAAGGAGTAAGTGATTTACTTTCCCTTTGATCTCTGTAATAATGGGCTTCATTACTGTTACTGTGCCTGCTGTTACTGCAAATGCTGCTACTGCTGGAGTTGAATTACATCAATCTATTCAAACTGTTCATTTTGTTGATAAACGGCAAAAAAAATTCCACTTCGATGGGGAATTTTCAGTCAGATACTGATCAAAAATTGGCCCATCAAGTTAATGACCTAAGACAAACTGTTACACGGATGGGAAATAGAATTATGGGTCTAGAACATAGATTACAAACGCAATGTGTTTGGAATACTTCTAATTTTTGTATACTTCCGTTCCAACATAGTGAGTGTGTTCACAATAGGGAATCAGTAAAACGCCATTTTCAAGGAAGTGAAGATAATTTATATTTACACATAAGCAAGCTAAAAGAACAGATATTTGAGGTGTCTCAGGCACACTTAACTGCTTCACCTGTTGCTGAAGTTTTAGATGGTATTTCTGAGGGGTTATCTAATCTCAACCATATTCAATGTGTAAAATCCTTGGGAGGATCCACTATCATTAATTTTGTTCTGTGTAAAATGTATGCTATTGGTTTATTGTTCATGTGTAAAATTGGAAAACATATTCTTCAATCCAATCGTGATCAATGCCAAGCTATGATTGCTATGGTTCATTTAAATCAGAGAAAAGAGGGAGATGGAGGGAGACCCCATGAAACTATTGCAATGGAATAAAAGATGACAGGCTCCTAATTATTGTAAATACAAAATTGCATGCAGGATTGTGTAAAGAGAATACCAGGTTGGGTTACCACAATGAGCCAACAGTGCATGACATGCTTCCCCCTGCAGAGAGCCTATGAACGGACGTGCAGCAGGGAGGTTTCACATCACCGAGATTCCTCTCCCAGAAAAGCAGACATTCATAGCTCTGGCAATGGAATGCGGCCCTTGTGGAGAGCCTACAAATGGATGCATGGGGAGCTCCGGTTCATATGGATAAGATAGGGCTATAAATGCCCTCCTCTTGCCATGGCTAGATGTAACCTAAGTGTAGAAGACATAGGTACTACTCAGCCTTCTCTTAACTCAGTTCCACAGCTTCCAAGGGAGATTCTCTGGATTTTATCGCCCATTTGCAAGATACAGCTCAAAAGGCTATTTGAGATTCTCATCCCTGTAAAGTGACTGTTCAGCTACTTGCTTACAAAATGAAAATGCTAATACAGAATGTCAGGCAGCAATTAGACCTATTAAGGGAGAGTCAGATCAAAAGACATGGGTTATGGAAAGACTGTGGTTTCTAATGATTTTAAGGCAGCATTAGAAATTGCTGATGCACACACTGTATTTTAAATTCTTGTCTCTGTATACTGTACTTCTGCATACTGATGTTATGTTAAAGAATTACTTCATTCCCATGTGACCATCTCACCTCATAATCAAATGATCCTAAATCCCTCACTATCCTATCCCTGCTCTCACTAAACTTAATAATAAATGCTGGTATACCCAGTGCATTGGCAGCATCACAGGATCAGAAGGTGGTGATACCCCGGACCCAGCTTTCACTATCTTTTGTCTGTCCATTATTTCTTGATCTGCTGATCCACCTGGGAACAAAGAAAGATCCCCATTGCCTCGCACACTGCTGGCCAGATCCTGCAATACATCTGTTCATTATGGTAAAGGAATGCTGCGAGCCAGTCCAAATACAAATTATGGTGCAGAGACAATCCAGGCATCTATTCGCCAGGCAGGAGTAATAGGGGATTTGGATACTTGACAGTTTCCGCTAGTTATTTTGCCAGCTGAGGAGCCTGGAGAACATGCTCAAGCTCGCTAGGAGCCATTTCTTATTAAAAAGTTAAAAGAATTAAAGCAAGCAATTGCACAATATGGGACAAATTTTCCTTATGTTCATTCCTTGTTACAACTCGTGCTTTATAACTGCCATTTAGTACCTATGGATTGGGAGTTATTAGCCTGATCCACCCTGTTCCCCTCTGCGTTTCTCCAATTAAAAACCCGGTGGATGGATGAATTAACAAATTGGGCACACAGAAATGCTCAAGCCCAACCTGCCATTAATATCACATCTGATCAATTGCTTGGAATCAGACAGGTATTGGGCACTGTAAATCAACAGATGGTAATGGGTGATGAGGCTGTTGATCAGCTCAGAATTATATGCCTAAGAGCCCGGGAAACAACTCACTATCCTGGTGCTACATAACCTTCTTTTAACTCAGTTCCACAGGTTCCAAGGGAGCCTTATCCAGATTTGATCACTGCTTTGCAAGACGTGGCCCAAAAGGCTATTTGGGATTCTCATGCCAGGAAACTGATTGTTCAGCTGCTTGCTTATGAAAATACTAATACAAAATGTCAGGCAGCAATTAGACCTATTAAGGGAGAGTCAGATCAAAGTTACCCTTACTGGGCCTACATTCCATTCCCACCACTGATTAGGCCTGTTACATAATTAGAACCCCTGGTGGGGGTTTATATTAATGATAGGATCTGGATGCCTGGATCAACAGATAACCAAGGTCCCACTCATCCAGAGGAGGCAGGAACATTAATGAATGTTTCCATTGGTTATCACTTTCCTCCCATTGGCCTGGGGCTGCCGGCAGGATGATTACATTACGAAAACAAAGTTGGATGGTTTATGTCTCTACACATAATGGATAACAAGCCTCTATTCATGCAATCAGTGGAGGAACATTTTATTTTAAACTTTCAACACTATTAAATACCTGGAGCACAGCTATGTTATGACACATTTTTAGAGTAATAAATTTCAACCTAATAGCAGCCCTGCCCTACACAGGTCATTAAATGTCTGAAAAGCTAGACGTGCTAACCTGGAAAGATCGTACTGCAAACAGCAGTGCTGTACTGGAAAGAATTCCTATAAAATCATCATTGATTGGATCCCTAGGGGACACTTTGCAGTGAATTCTACTGGACAGCAAGAAGACTGCGGAGGGACTCCTTTTGTAAACAACTACTCAGATAATGCACCAAAATTACATAGAAGAATTGAAACAAATTATCGTATTAAGTGGGAAGAGAATGGCATGTCTCCTCCAAGCCCAAATATGATTAATCCAATTATAAGACCACAGCATCCAGAATTGTGGAAGTTAATTATGGCTCAAATCCCAATTTGGATTTGGAAAGGAGAATATAAAAGGGAGACCCACAGTGAAACACTTTTATTTGTTGTAGCCATGACCTATAATCAGATGGTCCCATCGCAGAGTTGTGTTAAACCTCCTTTTATGTTGGCAGTGGGGAAAACTAATATCCTACCTGACTGTCACACCATAACATGCCTTAACAGTCATCTTTTTACCTGCATTAAATAAAGATAATAACATTTTTACTGGTTAGGAACTGAGAAGGAGTTTGGATACTCATTTCCCTCAATAGACCTCAGGAGGCTTATCGCTCCATAAATTTTATCACTAAAGTACTAAAAGGAATACTTAATAGATCAAAGGGATTCATATTTACTTTAATAGATGTGGTTATGGGTCTTATAGCTGTCACAGCTCCTGCTGCTGCTGCTGGTGTTGCTTTGCACTCTGCTATTCAAATTGATCTTTGTGGATAGTTTGCAGAAATATTCTTGTAAATTTTGGAATTCCCAAAGCCAAATAGACAAAAAATTGGCAAATCAAATTAAAGACTTCCGTCAGACACTAATTTGGATGGACAGTTTGGAGGGGTAGGAGCTTGGAGCACAGAATTCAAATGCAATGTGATTGGAATACTTCTGATTTTTGTATTACTCCTAGCACTTCCAGACCTACTGAATATCATTGGGAGATGATTCCACCTCATCTACAAGGAAAACAAGGTAATTTAACACTAGATATTGCTAAACAACAAAAAAAAAAAAAAAAAAAAAGAAAAAAAATACAAGTTTTGGGGACATCTCAGGCCTATCCCATTCTGTTTTCTGTAGCCGATATTCTTGCTGGAACCACTGATGGCCGTTCTAATACCATTCCTTTAAAGTTTATTAAAACCATAGGTGTATCAAAAATTGCAAACTTTATTTAGTTTATGTTTGTTTATGCTCTTGGTTTTTAGTTGATAGATGCAGATGGTTCCTTGAGATAGTACCCAGACACCATGAACAAGCCTTAATATTAATGGTGTTTATTAACATATATATATAATGTTAATATATAGGTTATATATAATAAATGTGTGTATACGTATATATGACATGTTTATTGCCTTTATGTATTTACGCTCTGAGAGCATAAACACTCAGTGTCATTCC
>NW_022296178.1:0-848 GCF_002776525.5 Piliocolobus tephrosceles
TGGCACATATACACCATGGAATACTATGCCGCCATAAAAAAGGATGAGTTTGCGTCCTTTGTAGGGACATGATGCAGTTGTAAACCACCATTCTTAGCAAACTCTCACAAGAAGAGAAAACGAAACACTGCATATTCTCACTCATAGGTGGGAACTGAACAATGAGCTCACTTGGAATCGGGAAGGGGAACATCACACAATGGGGCCTATCATGGGGAGAGGGAAGGGTTGAGGGATTACATTGGGAGATATACCTGATATAAATGACGAATTGATGGAAAACAAAAAGGAATTAACAATATCTAGTATTTATACTACAAATACTACAGTCAATAATAATGTAACTGTATTTTCTTAATCCAGTCTGTCTCTGATGGACATTTTGGTTGATTCCAAGTCTTTGCTATTGTGAATAGTGCCGCAATAAACATACGTGTGCATGTGTCTTTGTAGTAGCATAATTTATAATCCTTTGGGTATATACCCAGTAGTGGGATGGCTGGGTCATATGGTACATCTAGTTCTAGGTCCTTGAGGAATCGCCATACTGTTTTCCATAATGGTTGAACTAGTTTACAATCCCACCAACAGTGTAAAAGTGTTCCTATTTCTCCACATCCTCTCCAACACCTATTGTTTCCTGATTTTTTAATGATTGCCATTCTAACTGGTGTGAGATGGTATCTCATTGTGGTTTTGATTTGCATTTCTCTGATGGCCAGTGATGATGAGCATTTTTTCATGTGTCTGTTGGCTGTATGAATGTGTTCTTTTGAGAAATGTCTGTTCATATCCTCTCCCCACTTTTGGATGGGGTTGTTTGTTTTTTTCTTGTATATTTGTTTGAT
>NW_022296178.1:948-1566 GCF_002776525.5 Piliocolobus tephrosceles
GTTGGCTGTATGAATGTGTTCTTTTGAGAAATGTCTGTTCATATCCTCTCCCCACTTTTGGATGGGGTTGTTTGTTTTTTTCTTGTATATTTGTTTGAGTTCTTTGTAGATTCTGGAAATTAGCCCTTTGTCAGATGAGTAGATTGCAAAAATTTTCTCCCATTCTGTAGGTTGCCTGTTCACTCTGATGGTAGTTTCTTTTGCTGTGCAGAAGCTCTTTAGTTTAATTAGATCCCATTTGTCAATTTTGGCTTTTGCTGCCGTTGCTTTTTGTGTTTTAGACATGAAGTCCTTGCCCATGCCTATGTCCTGAGCACATATACACCATGGAATGCTATGCAGCCATAAAAAAGGATGAGTTTGCATCCTTTGTAGGGACATGGATGCAGCTGGAAACCATCATTCCTAGCAAACTATCACAAGAAGAGAAAACCAAACACCGCATGTTCTCACTCATAGGTGGGAACTGAACAATGAGCTCACTTGGATTTGGGAAAGGGAACATCACACACTGGGGCCTATCATGGGGAGGGGGGAGGGGGGAGGGATTGCATTGGGGAGTTATACCTGATATAAATGATGAATTGATGGGTGCTGACGAGTCGATGGGTGCAGCAC
>NW_022296179.1:0-388 GCF_002776525.5 Piliocolobus tephrosceles
AAAAGAACTAGAGAGGCAAGAGCAAACACATTCAAAAGCTAGCAGAAAGCAAGAAATAACTAAGATCAGAGCAGAACTGAAGGAGATAGAGACACAAAAAACCCTCCAAAAAATCAATGAATCCAGGAGTTGGTTTTTTGAAAAAATCAACAAAATTGACAGACCACTAGCAAGACTAATAAAGAAGAAAAGAGAGAAGAATCAAATAGACACAATAAAAAATGATAAAGGGGATATCACCACCGACCCCACAGAAATACAAACTACCATCAGAGAATACTATAAACACCTCTACGCAAATCAACTAGAAAATCTAGAAGAAATGGATAATTTCCTGGACACGTACACTCTTCCAAGACTAAACCAGGAAGAAGTTGAATCCCTGAAT
>NW_022296179.1:488-1600 GCF_002776525.5 Piliocolobus tephrosceles
CTAGAAAATCTAGAAGAAATGGATAATTTCCTGGACACGTACACTCTCCCAAGACTAAACCAGGAAGAAGTTGAATCCCTGAATAGACCAATAGCAGCCTCTGAAATTGAGGCAACAATTAATAGCCTACCCACCAAAAAAAGCCCAGGACCAGATGGATTCACAGCTGAATTCTACCAGAGGTACAAGGAGGAGCTGGTACCATTCCTTCTGAAACTATTCCAATCAATAGAAAAAGAGGGAATCCTCCCTAACTCATTTTATGAGGCCAACATCATCCTGATACCAAAGCCTGGCAGAGACACAACAAAAAAAGAGAATTTTAGACCAATCTCCCTGATGAACATCGATGCAAAAATCCTCAATAAAATACTGGCAAACCGGATTCAGCAGCACATCAAAAAGCTTATCCACCATGATCAAGTGGGCTTCATCCCTGGGATGCAAGGCTGGTTCAACATTCGCAAATCAATAAACGTAATCCAGCATATAAACAGAACCAAAGACAAGAACCACATGATTATCTCAATAGATGCAGAAAAGGCTTTTGACAAAATTCAACAGCCCTTCATGCTAAAAACGCTCAACAAATTCAGTATTGATGGAACGTACCTCAAAATAATAAGAGCTATTTATGACAAACCCACAGCTAATATCATACTGAATGGGCAAAAACTGGAAAAGTTCCCTTTGAAAACTGGCACAAGACAGGGATGCCCTCTCTCACCACTCCTATTCAACATAGTGTTGGAAGTTCTGGCTAGGGCAATCAGGCAAGAGAAAGAAATCAAGGGTATTCAGTTAGGAAAAGAAGAAGTCAAATTGTCCCTGTTTGCAGATGACATGATTGTGTATTTAGAAAACCCCATCGTCTCAGCCCAAAATCTTCTTAAGCTGATAAGCAACTTCAGCAAAGTCTCAGGATACAAAATTAATGTGCAAAAATCACAAGCATTCTTATACACCAGTAACAGACAAGCAGAGAGCCAAATCAGGAATGAACTTCCATTCACAATTGCTTCAAAGAGAATAAAATACCTAGGAATCCAACTTACAAGGGATGTCAAGGACCTCTTCAAGGAGAACTACAAACCACTGCTCAGTGAAATCAA
>NW_022296180.1:0-13577 GCF_002776525.5 Piliocolobus tephrosceles
TCACACGCTAAACATACACAGGGTTAGAAAACTGCGCAATAAAATGAAAGGCTTAATTTTGCAACAGGAATTAAGACAACAGAGAGCAGTTTCCCAGAAAGCTTCCTTCTGGATTTTTCCTGAGGATATTTCTTTCTCCATATTCTAAGGATCGTTGCCAAATGTCCTTCCTCAGATTCCACAAAAACAGTGATTTCAAGTTGCTCAATCCAAAGAAAGGTTTAAATCTCTGAGACGAATACACACATCGCAAAGCAGTTGCTCAGAACGTTTCCCTGCAGGTTTCATCAGAAGACATTTCCTTATTCACCACAAGCCTCCGGACGTCAATAACTATCCATTCACAGATTCTTCAAAGACAGAATTTTGAAACTCTGCAATGAGAAGTAAATATTAACTCTGTACAATCTATGCACATAACAGAGAGCAGAATCTTGGAAATCTTCTTCCACGATTTTAATTCAGTATATTTCACTACTCGCCATAGTCCTCAATGTGCTCCAAAATATCACTTTTTCGGTTTCACAGGAACAGTGTTCAAACACTGCCTTGTCAGAACAGAGGTATAATTCCCTGAGTGGAATGCATATATCACAAAGTGGTTTCTAAGAAAGCTTCTATCCAGTTTTTATCTGAAGATATCTCCTCTTTCACCGTAGGCCTGAATGGGCTAAAGAACGTCCCTTCGCGGACCTCTGCATGACGGAATTTACAAACTGCGTAATATAATTAAAGTTTTATCAATGCGAGATGAATAAATATATCTAACACAGAGCAGTTTCACAGAAATCTGCTTTCCTGTTTTTGTCTGAGTGTATTTCTTTTTTCACCATAGGACTCCCTATTCTCTCGAATATCTCTTGGTAGCTTTTTCTCCAAAAGGGATTCCGGAATCCTCTAGGAGAAGAAAGGCATATTTCTGTGAGTGGAATGCACACGTCACAAAGCAACACCTCAGAAAGCTTCTCTCCAGGTTCTATCTAAAGACGTTTCCTTTCTCAAAGTAAGCCTCAAAGCCCTCATAGTATCCCTTCGCAGACTAAACAAAAACAGTGTTATGATACAACTCAATGAAAAGAGAAGCTTAACTGTGTGATCAGAATTCACGTGACACAGAGCAGTTTCACAGAAAGCTTTCTTCTGGTTTCTCTCTGAGGTTATTTCTTTTTCAGGATATTCTAAAGAGCGTTTCCAAATATCATTTCTTAGATTCCACAGAATCAATGATTTCAAACTGCTCAACCCAAAGAATGATATAACGCTAAGAGATGAATACAAACATCACAAAAGAGTTGCTCAGAAAGCTTCTCTCCGATTTTTGATGGAAGACATTTCCTTTCTTCACACAGGCCTCTGGTCATCATTTACTATTCCTTCATAGAACTCTCAAAGATCAACTTTCAAACTGGGAAAAGTAGAGTAAGCTTTACCCTGTGAAAAGAATGGACATGTCAGATAGCACTTTCTTCGAGTGCTTCTTTCAGTTTTTTTTTGGACAACATTTTACTTTTTGCCATAGTCTTCAATGTGCTCTGAATATCACTCTTTTGGTTTTACAGGAACAGTGTTCTAACTGTGCCTTATGAAAAGAAAGTAATAACTCCCTGAGTGGAATGCGCACATCACCAAGCAGTTTCTCAGAATGCTTCTCTCCAGTTTTTATCTGAATATATTTCCTCTTTCACCACAGGCCCGATGAGATCCCTAATATCCCTTCACGGATCCATCCACGCGGGAGTTTCCAAGCTGCGTAATGTAAAGAAAGCTTCATCAATGTGAGATGAATAAACATAGCAAAAAGGAGATTCACAGAAAACTTCTTTCCAGTTTTTATCTGAAGATATTTTCTTTTTCATATAGGCCACAATGTGCTCCTGAAGGTCCCTTCGTGGATCCGTCCATGACTGTTTCCAAGCTGCATGAAATAAGGAAAGCTTTATGTATGTGAGTTGATTAAAATATCACAGAGTAGTTTCCTAGAAAGCTTCTTTGCAGTTTTTGTCTGAGGCTATTTCCCTTTCCACCATGGACATCAACCTGCTCCCAAACATCACCTGGTACCTGTTTCTCCAAATGGGTTTCCCCGACGCTGTATGAGTAGAGAGGTATAACACTGTGACTGGAATGCACACGTCACAAAACAGTTCCTCAAAAAGATTCTCTCCAGTTTCGGTCTGAACATATTTCCTTTTTCACCTTTAGCCTCAAATTGCTCCCGAATATCCCATCACCCGCTAAATATACACAGGGCTAGAAAACTGCTCAATGAAAAGAGAAGCTTATCTGAGTGAGAGGAATTAAGAAGACACAGAGCAGTTTCCCAGAAAGCTTCCTTCTATATTTTACCTGAGGATATTTCCTTCTCCATATTCTAAGGATCATTCCCAAATGTCCTTCCTCAGATTCCACAAAAACTGATTTCAAGCTGCTCAATCCAAAGAATGGTGTAACTATAAGAGAGGAATACACACATCACAAAGCAGTTGCTCAAAACATATCTCTGCAGGTTTCATCGGAGCACATTTCCTCGCTCACCACAAGCCTCCGGACGTCACTAAATATCCCTTCACAGATTCTTCAAAGACAGAGTTTCGAAACTGGGCAACATAGAGTAAGCATTAACCCTTTGAAGTGAATGCACATATCAGAGAGCAGATTTTTGGAATGCATCTTCCTCGATTTTATTTCAGTATATTTCACTATTTGCCATATTCCTCAATGCATTCCAAAATATCACTTTTTCGGTGTCACAGGAAGAGTGTTCAACCACTGCCTTGTGAGAAAATTGGTATAACTCCCTGAGTGGAATGCGTACATCACAAGGTAGTATCTCAGAAAGCTTCTAACCAGTTTTTATCTGAAAATATCTCCTCTTTCTCCGTAGGCCTGAATGTGCCTCTGAACGTCCATTCGCGGATCCGTGCATGACGGAGTTTCCCTACTGTGTAATATAATTAAAGTTTTTCCTATGCAAGATGAATAAATGTATCTAACAGAAAGAAGTTTCACAGAAATCTTCTTTCCAGTTTTTATCTGAGGATATTTTCTTTTTCACCATATCATTCCCTATACTCCCAAATATCTGTTTTGTAGCTTTTTCTCCAAAAGAGATTCCGGAATCCTCTAGGTGAAGAAAAGTATATTTCTGTGAGTGGAATGCACACGTCACAAAGCAGCTCCTCAGAAAGCTTCCCTCCAGTCTCTATCAGAAGTTGTTTCCTTTCTCACCATAAGCCTCAAAGCACTCCAGAATATCCCTTCGCAGACTAAGTAAAAACAGTGTTATGATGCAGCTCAATGAAAAGAGAAGCATAAATGTGCAAGCGGAATTCATGTGACACAGAGAAGTTTCACAGAAAGGTTCCTTCTGGTTTGTCTCTGAGGTTATTTCTTTTTCAGGATATTCTAAAGAGAGTTTCCAAATGTCCTTTCTCAGATTCCACAGAAACAGTGATTGCAATCTGCTCATTTCAAAGAATCACTTAACTCTATGAGATGAATGAACACATCACAAAACTGTTGCGCAGAAAGCTTCTCTCCAATTTTCGATGGAGGACTTTTCCTTGCTCGACACAGAATTCCAGTTGCCAGTTATTATCCTTTCTCAGAACCCTCAAAGACAGCCCTTCAATCTGGGAAATGTAGAGGAAGCTTTAACCCAGTGAAAAGAATAGATATGTCAGAGAGCAGGTTCCTCGAGTACTACTTTCTGTTTCTGATTGGATGTCAATTCACTTTTTTCCATAGTCTTCAAAGTACGCCAAATATCACTCTTTTGGTTTCACTGGAACAGTGTTCAAACTGGGCCTTAGGAGAAGAAAGTTATAACACCCTGAGTGGAATGAACACATCACCAAGTGGTTTCTCAGAAAGCTTCTCTGCAGTTTTTATCTGACTATATTTGCGATTTCACCATAGACCATAATATGATCTCAAATATCCCTTCGCAGATCCATCCACGAGTGAGTTTCCAAGCTATGTAATGTAAATAAAGCTTCATCTATGTGATATGAATAAACATAACAAAAAGCAGATTCACAGAAACCATTAACTCTCTGAATTGAATGCACATATCAGAGATCTGATTCTTGGAACGCGTCTTCCTCGAATTTATTTCAGTATATTTCACTACTCGCCATAGTCCTCAATGTGTTCCGAAATATCACGTTTTCGGTTTCACAGGAACAGTGTTCAAACACAGCCTTGTGAGAAAAGAGGTATAAATCCCTGAGTGGAATGCATACATCACAAAGCATTTTCTCTGAAAGCTTCTATCCAGTTTTTATCTGAAGGTATCTCCTCTTTCACCATAGGCCTGAATGTGCTCCTGAACGTACCTTCACACATATGTGCATGACGGAGTTTCCAAACTGCGTAATATAATTAAAGTTTTAACTATGTGAGATGAATAAATATATCTAAAACAAAGCAGTTTCACAGAAATCTTCTTCCTGGTTTTTGTCTGAGGATATTTCCTTTTCACCATAGTCGTCGCTATACTCCCGAACATCACCTGGTAGCTTTTTCTCCAAAAGGGTTTCCAGAATCCTGTAGGAGGAGAAAGGTATATTCCTCTGAGTGGATTGCACACATCACAAAGCAGCGCCTCAGAAAGCTTCTGTCCAGTTTCTATCTGAAGACGTTTCCTTTCTCACCGTAAGCATCAAAGCCCTCCAGGATATCCCTTCACAGACTAAACAAAAAGGGTGTTATGATACAGCTAAATGAAAACAGAAGCTTAACTGTGTGAGCTGAATTCACGTGACACAGAGCAGTTTCACAGAAAGCTTCCTTCTGCTTTCTCTCTGAGGTTATTTCTTTTTCAGGATATTCTAAAGAACGGTCCCTTCTCAGATTCCACAGAAACAGTGATTTCAAACTGCTCAACCCAAAGAATGATTTAACTCTATCAGATGAATACAAACATCACAAAAGAGTTACGCAGAAACCTTCTCTCCAATGTTCGATGGAAGACATTTCCTTGCCCCACACAGGCCTCTGGTCCTCACTTACTATCCCTGTGCAGAACCTTCAAAGACCGACTTTGAAACTGGCAAATGTAGAGTTGACTTTAAACCTGTGAAAAGAATGGATATGTCAGAGAGCAGTTTCTTCGAGTGCTTCTTTCTGTTTTTTATTGGACGACTTTTCACTTTTTGCCATAGTCTTCAATGTGCTCCGAATATCACTCTTTTGGTATTACAGGAACAGTGTTCTAACTGTGCCTTATGAGAAGAAAGTTATAACTCAATGAGTGGAATGTGCACATCAGCAAGCAGTTTCTCAGAAAGTTTCTCTCCAGTTTTTGTCTGACTATATTTCGTATTTCACCATAGGCACGAATATGATCCCCAATATCCCTTCACGGATCCATACCCGAGGGAGTTTCCAAGCTGCATAATTTAAAGAGAGCTTTATCCATGTGAGATGATTACACATATCACAGAGTAGTTTCCCAGAATGATTCTTTCCAGTTTTTGTCTGAGGCTATTTCCCTTTTCACCATCGGCATCTTCCTGCTCCCAAATATCACTTGGTACCTGTTTCTCCAAAAGGGTTTCCTCGATGCTGTATGAGAAGAGAGATATAACACTGTGACTGGAATGCACACGTCACAAAGCAGTTCCTCGTAAAGCTTCTCTCCACTTTCATTCTGAACATATTTCCTTTTTCACCATTAGCCTCAAAGTGCTCCCGAATATCCCATCACATGCTAAACATACAGAGGGCTAGAAAACGGCTCAATGAAAACAGGCTTATCTGAGTGAGAGGAATAAAGACGACACAGAGCCATTTCAAAGAAAGCTTCCTTGTGGAATTTACCTGTGGTTATTTCTTTCTCCATATTCTAAGGATGGTTCCCAAATGTCCTTCAACAGATTCCACAAAAACAGTGATTTCAATTTTCTAAATCGAAAGAATGGTTTAACTCTAGGAGAGGAATACACACATCGCAAAATATTTGCTCAGAACGTTTCTCTGCAGGTTTCATCGGAAGGCATTTTGTCGCTCACCACAAGCCTCCAGGCATCACTAAATATCCCTTCACAGATTCTTCAAAGACAGGTTTTCGAAACTGGGCAACATAGAGTAAGCATTAGCTCTGAGAAATGAATACACATATCAGAGAGCAGATTTTGGAACGCTTCTTCCTCGATTTTATTTCAGTGTATTTCACTATTCGCCATAGTCCTCAATGCGTTCTGAAATATCACTTTTTCGGTTTCACAGTAACAGTGTTCAAACACTGCCTTGTTAGAAAAGATATATAACTCCCTGAGTGGAATGCATACATCACAAAGTAGTTTCTCAGAAAGCTTCTATCCAGTTTTTATCTGAAGATATCTCCTCTTTCACCATAGGCCTGAATGTACTCCCGTATGTCCCTTTGCGGGTCTGTGAAAGACGGAGTTTCCAAACTGTGTAATATAATTAAAGTTTTAACTATGCAAGACGAATAAATACATCTAACACAGAGCAGTTTCACCAAAATCTTCTTCCCGGTTTTTGTTTGAGCATATTTCCTTTTTCACCAAAGACTTCCCTATACTCCTGTATGTGTGTTTTGTAGCTTTCTCTCCAAAAGGCATTTTGCAATCCTCTAGGAGGAGAAAAGTATGTTTCTGTGAGTCAAATGCACATGTTACAATGCAGCACCTCAGAAACCTGCTCTCCAGTTTCTGTCTGAAAATGTTTCCTTTCTCACCATAAGCCTCAAAGCCCTCCAGAATATCCCTTCTCAGACTAAACAAAAACAGCGTTATGATGCATCACAATGAAAAGAGAAGCTTACCTTTGAATAAGTGAGTGGAATTCATGTGACACAGAGCAGTTTCACAGAAAGCTTCCTTCTGGTTTCTCTCTGAGCTTATTTCTTTTTCAGGATATTCCAAAGAGCATTTTCAAATGTCCTTTCTCAGATTCCACGGAAACAGTCATTTCAAACTGCTCAATTCAAAGAATGATTTAGCTCTATGAGTTGAATACAAACATCATGAAAGAGTTGCGCAGAATGCTTCTCTCCAAATTTTAATGAAACATATCTCCTTACCTCGCACAGGCCTCAGGTTGCCACTTAGTATCCATTCACAGAACCATCAAAGACCGACTTTCAAACTGGGAAATATAGAGTAAGCTTTAACCCTGTGAAAATAAGGGACATGTCAGAGAGCAGTTTCTTCGAGTGATTCATTCTGTTTTTTATTGGACGACACTTCACTTTTTGCCATTTTCTTCAATGTGACCTGAATATCACTCTTTTGGTTTTACAGGAACAGCATTCAAACTGTGCCTTATGTGAAGAAAGTTATAACTCTCTGAGTGGAAAGCACACATCACTAAGCAGTTTCTCAGAAAGCTTCTTTCCAGTTTTTATCTCACTATATTTCCTATTTCACCATTGGCCCAAATGTGATCCCAAATATCCCTTCGCGGATCCATTCACGAGGGAAATTCCAAGGTGCGTAATTTAAAGAAAACTTCATCTATGTGAGTTGAACAAACATAGCAAAAACAGATTCACAGAATGCTTCATTCAAGTTTTTATCTGAAGATATTTCCTTTTTCACCATAGTCCTGAATGTGCTCCCGAAGGTCCCTTCGTGGATCCGTCCTTGACAGTTTCCAAGCTTCATAATATAAAGAAAGCTTTATGTATGTGTGATGATTACACATAGCATAGAGTAGTTTCCTAGAAAGCTAATATCCAGTTTTTCTGTGAGGCTATTACCCTTTTCACCATCGGCATCCACATTTTCCCGAATATCACTTGGTACCTGTTTCTCCAAAAGGGTTTCCCCAACGCTGTATAAGAAGA
Source organism: Piliocolobus tephrosceles (assembly GCF_002776525.5). NCBI lineage: Eukaryota > Metazoa > Chordata > Mammalia > Primates > Cercopithecidae > Piliocolobus > Piliocolobus tephrosceles. Next base: position 7,817 of record NW_022296180.1, read on the forward strand.
GACGTAAAACACTGAGAGTGGAATGCACTCATCACAAAGCAGTTCCTCGGAAAGTTTATCTGCAGTTTCAGTCTGATCATATTTTATTTTTCACCAATCGCCTCAAAGTGCTTCCGAATATCCCTTCACAATTAAACGTACACAGGGCAGAAAACTGCTCTATGTATAGAGAGGCTTATCTGAGTGACAGGAAATAAGATGACACAGAACACGGAGCTATTTCACAGAAATCTTCCTCTGGATTTTACCTAAGGATATTTCTTTCTCTATATTTTAAGGATCATTCCCAAAATATTCTTCTTCAGCGGCCAAAAAAAAAAACAGTGGTTTCACACTGCTCAATCCAAAGAATGGTTTAACTCTAGGAGACGAATACACACATTGCAAAGCAGTTGCTCACAATGTTTCTCTGCAGGTTTCATCGAAAGACGTTTCCTCGCTCACCACAAGCCTCCGGGAGTCACTAAATATCCATTCACAGATTCTTCAAAGACAGAGTTTCGAAACTGAGCAACATAGAGTAAGCATTAACTCTGTGAAGTGAATGCATGTATCAGAGAGCAAATTCTTGAAATGGTTCCTCCTCGATTTTACTTCAGTATATTTCACTATTCACCATAGTCCGCAATGCGTTCCGAAATATCACTTTTTTGCTTTCACAGGAAAAGTTTTAAAACGCAGCCTTGTGAGAAAAGAGGTATAACTCCCTGTGTGAAATGCATACATCACAAAGTAGTTTCTCATAAAGCTTCTATGCAGTTTTATCTGAAGATGTCTCCTCTTTCACCTTCAGCCTCAATGTGCTCCCTAATGACTCTTCACAAATCCATGCATGACGGAGTTTCCAAACTGCGTAATAAAAGGAAAGTTTAACTATGCAAAACGAATAAATATAGCTAACACAAAGCAGTTTCACAGAAATCTTTTTTCAAGTATTTGTCTCAGGATATTTCCTTTTTCACCATAGCACTGCCTATACTCCCGAATGTCTTTTGGTAGCCCTTTCAAAAGGGTTTCTGGAATCCTGCAGGAGAAGAAAGGTATATTTCTGTGAGTGGAATGCACACGACACAAAGCAGCTCCTCAGAAAGCTTCTCTCCAATTTCTATCTGAAGACGTTTCCTTTCTCACCATAAGTCTCAAAGTGCTCCTGAGTATCGCTGTGCAGACTGAACAAAAAAGGTGTTATTATACAGCTCAATGAAAAGAGAAGCTTAACTGTGTGAGCAGAATTCACGTGACACAGAGCAGTTTCACAGAAAGCTTCCTTCTGCTTTCTTTCTGAGGTTATTACTTTTTCATGATATTCTAATGAGCTTTTCCAAATGTCCTTTCTCAGATTCCATAGAAACAGTGATTTCAAACTCTCAATCAAAGAATGATTTAACGCTATGAGATGAATACAAACATCACAAAAGAGGTGCGCAGAAAGCTTCTATCCGATTTTGGATGGAAGACATTTCCTTGCCTCACACAGGCCTCCGGTTGCCACTTACTATTCCTTCGCAGAACCCTCAAAGTCCGACTTTCAAACTGGGAAGTGTCGAGTAAGCTAGACCCTGTGAAAAGAATGGACATGTCAGAGAACAGTTTCTTAGAGTGCTTCTTTCTGTTTTTTATTCGATGACATTTCACTTTTTACCATAGATTTCAATGTGCTCCGAATATCACACTTTTGGTTTTACAGGAACAGTGTTGAAACTGTGCCTCATGAGAAGAAAGTTATAACTCCCTGAGTGGAATTCACATATCACCAAACAGTTTCTCTGAAAGCTTCCCTCCCCTTTTTATCTGAGTATATTTCCTCTTTCACCATAGGCCCGAATGTGATCCCAAATATCCCTTTGCAAATCCATTGACGAGGGAGTTTCCAAGGTGTGAAATGTAAAGAAGGCTTCATGTATGTGAGGTGAATAAACAGAGCAAAAAGCAGATTCACAGAAAGCTTCTTTGCCGTTTTCATCTGAAGATATTTCCTTTTTCACCATAGTACTGAAGGTGCTCCCGAAGGTCTCTTCATGGATCCGTCCATGACAGTTTCCAAGCTGCATAATGCAAAGAAAGCTTTATCTATGTGAGATGATTACACACACCACAGAGTAGTTTCCCAGAATGCTTCTGTCCAGTTTTTGTCTTAGGCTATTTCCCTTTTCACCATCAGCATCAACATGCTCCCGAATATCACTTGTTACCTGTTTCTCCAAAAGGGTTTCCCCGACTCTGTATGAGAAGGGAGGTATAACATTGTGAGTGGATTGCACATGTCACAAAGCAGTTCCTTGGAAAGCTTCTCTCCAGTTTCGGTCTGAACATATTTCCTTTTTCACTGTTAGGCTCAATGTGCTCCCGAATATCCCATCACACACTAAACATACACAGGGCTAGAAAACTGCTCAATGAAAAGGGAGGCTTATCTGAGTGAGAGGAATTAAGACGACACAGCAGTTTCAGAGAAAGCTTTCATCTGGATTTTACCTGAGGATATTTCTTTCTCCGTATTCTAAGGATCGTTCCCAAATGTCCTTCCTCAGATGCCACAAAAACAGTTATTTCACATTGTACAATCCAAAGAATGGTTTAACTGTAGGAAGCAAATACACACATCACAAAGCAGTTGATCACAACGTTTCTCTGCAGATTTCATTGGAAGACGTTTCATCATTCAGCAGAATCCTCCGGGCGTCACTAAATATCCCTTCACAGATTCTTCAAAGACAGAGTTTCGAAACCGGGCAACATAGAGTAAGCATTAACTCTGTGAAGTGAATGCACATATCAGAGAGCAGATTCTTGGAACGCTTCTTCATCGATTTTATTTCAGTATATTTCACTATTCACCATAGTCCTCAATGCGTTCCAAAATATCACCTTTTCGGTTTCACAGAAACAGTGTTCAAACACTGCCTTGCAGGAAAAAACGTATAACTCACTGAGTGGAATGCATATATCACAAAGTTGTTTCTCAGAAAGCTTCTATCCAGTTTTTATCTGAAGATATTTCCTCTTTCGCAGTAAGCCAGAATGTGCTCCCAAATGTCCCTTCACGGATCTGTGCATGTCGGAGGTTCTAAACTGTGTAATGTAATTAGAGTTTTAACTGTGTGAGCCGAATTAATGTATCTAACACAAAGAAGTTTCACAAAAATCTTTTTTCCAGTTTTTGTCTGAGGATACTTCATTTTTCACCATAGTCGTCCCTGTATTATATAATATCTCTTGGTAGCTTTTTCTCCAAAAGGGATTCCGGAATCCTCTAGGAGAAGAAAGGTATATTTCTGTGAGTGGAATGCACACGTCACAAAGCAGCTCTTCAGAAAGCTTCTCTGCAGTCTCTATCTGAAGTTATTTCCATTCTCACCATAAGCCTAAAAGCCCTCCAGAATAACCCTTCGCAGATTAAATATAAACAGTATTATGATACAGCGCAATGGAAAGAGAAGCTTAACTGTGTGAGCGGAATTCCCGTGACACAGAGCAGATTCACAGAACGCTTCCTTCTGATTTCTATCTGAGGTTATTTCTTTTTCAGGATATTCTAAAGAGCGTTTCCAAATGTCCTTTCTCAGATTCCACAGAAACACTGATTTCAATCTGCTCAATCCAAAGAATGATTTAATGCTATGAGATGAATACAAACATCACGAAAGAGTTGCGCAGAAATATTCTCTCTGATTTTCGATGGAAGGCATTTCCTTGCTTCACAGAGGCCTCTAGTCGCCATTTACTATTCCTTCACAGAACCCTCAAAGACCGACTTTCACACTTGGAAATGTAGAGTAAGCTTTAACACTCTGAAAGCAAAGGACATGTCATAGAGCAGTTTCTTTGAGTGCTTCTTTCTGTTTTTTGTTGGACGACATTTCACTTTTTGCCATAGTCTTCAATGTTCTCCCAATATCACCCTTTTGGTTTTACAAAAACAGTGTTGAAACTGTGCCTTATGAGAAGGAAGTTATAACTCCCGGAGTGGAATGCACACATCACCAAGCAGTTTCTCAGAAACCTTCCCTCCAGTTTTTATCTGACAATATTTCCATTTCACCATAGGGCCGAATGTGATTCCAAAGATCCCTTCGCAGTTTCATCCACGAGGGAGTTTCCAAGGTGTGAAATGTAAAGAAATCTTCATGTATGTGAGATGCATAAACATAGCAAAAAGCAGATTCACAGAAAGCTGCTTTCCAGTTTTTATCTGAAGATATTTCCTTTTTCACCACAGTCCTGAATGTGCTCTGGAAGGTCCCTTCGTGGATCTGTCCATGACAGTTTACAAGCTGCATAATGTGAAGAAAGCTTTATCTATGTGAGATGATTACACGTATCACAGAGCAGTTTCCCAGAAAGTTTCTTTCAACTTTTTGTCTGAGGCTATTTCCCTTTTCACCATCGGCATCAACATGCTCCCAAATATATCTTGGTATCTGTTTCTCCAAAAAAGGGTTCCCCGACGCTGTATGTGAAGAGAGGTATAACATTGGGACTGGAATGCACACATCACAAAGTAATTCCTCTGAAAGGTTCTCTCCAGTTTCGGTTTGAACGTATTTCCTTTTTCACGGTTAGCCTCAAAGTGCTCCCGAATATCCCATCACACTCTAAACATACACATGGGTAGAAAACTGCTCAATGAAAAGAGAGTCTTATCTGAGTGAGAGGAATTAAGATGACACAGAGGAGTTTCACCGAAAGCTTCCTTCTGGATTTTACCTGAGGATATTTCCTTCTCCATATTGCAAGGGTCGTTCCCAAATATCCTTCCTCAGATGCCACAAAAACAGTGACTTCCCACTGCTCAACCCAGAGAATGGTTTAACTCTAGGAGACGAATACACCCATCGCAAAGCAGTTGCTCAGAACATTTCTCTGTGGGTCTCAGCGGAAGACGTTTCCTCGCTCACCACAAGCCTCCGGGCGTCACTAAACATCCCCTCACAGATACTTCAAAGACAGAGTTTCGCAACTGGGCAACATAGAGTAAGCATTAACTCTATGAAGTGAATGCACATATCAGAGAGCAGATACTTTGAATGCTTCCTCCTCGACTTTATTTCAGTATATTTCACTATTCGACATAGTCCTCAATGCGTTCCGAAATATCACTTTTTCCGTTTCAGAGGAACATTGTTCAAACACGGCCTTGTGGGGAAAGAGGTATAACTCCCTGGGTGGAATGCATACATCACAAAGAAGTTGCTCAGAAAGCTTCTATCCAGTTTTAATCTGAAGATATCTCCTCTTTCACCGTAGGCCTGAATGTGTTCCAGAACATCCCTTCGCAGAACTCTGCATGACGGAGTTTGCAAACTGGGTAATATAATTAAAGTTTTAACTATGTGAGATGAATAAATATGTCCAAAGCAAAGGAGTTTCACAGAAATCGTCTTTCCAGTTTTTGTCTGAGGATATTTCCTTTTTCACCATAGCCTTCCCAATACTCCTGAATGTCTGTTTTGTAGCTTTTTCTCCAAAAAATTTCTGGAATCCCAGAGGAGAAGAAAGGTATATTTCTGTGAGTGATATGCATACGTCACAAAGCAGCTCCTCAGAAAGCTTCTCTCCAGTTTCTATCTGAAGACGTTTCCTTTCTCAACGTAAGCCTCAAAGCCCTCCAGAATATCCCTTCACAGACTAAACAAAAACTGGGTTATGATACAGCTCAATGAGTATAGAAGCTTAACTGTGTGAGCTGAATGCACGTGACACAGAACAGTTTCAGAAAAGCTTCCTTCTGGTTTCTCTCTGAGGTTATTTCTCTTTCAGG
>NW_022296184.1:0-2371 GCF_002776525.5 Piliocolobus tephrosceles
GGGTGGACAAGAACCTTATTTGAGTTGTCACCCTTCCTACCTCATACCTCATCATCCTCAAGCAAACAGTCAGGTTGAAAGTTACTGAAGCTGCTCTGAAGCAAATTGTTGGCGATTTTCCAAAAAGGTTTCCCAGATTCTCTTCTCTCAACATATCACTTCATGTTCAGAAACAGGAGTGGGTATTGCTGAATTACTAATGAAACTTGGCACCACAGATTTCATTTCAATAAATATTTGTTAAGTTCCTGGTACCTATCGTATACCAGGAACTCTGTTAGGGGCTGTGGAGGATGCAAAATGAATGAGATGAGTCTCATTGGTTGTTTAAATAAGTAGCTCTACTACAAGGTAAGTGAAATCAGTGTTAAACAGAGGTATTAGCAATACGTTATGGGAACACAGGTGAAAACGGGAAGGGGGATGGGAAGTCACATTTACTGAACACCTATGACAGGAAGTCTTGTCACACATGTTTTCACAGAGATTAATTCTGACTAGGGGAATCTGAAATGATTTCATGCACTAGGACGTTTGAGTTGGGCCTTGGAAGGTGAGTAGTAGACATTGGATCAGGAGAAAATCAAAGGAAGAATGCTTGAAGTTGAGAGGACAGTGTGTAAAAAGGCAACAGGGCATGAAAGTGTATAAGCTGTTCAAGGAACACAGGGTATTGGATATGGCTGGGCCATGGGGTATAAAAGGGTAGTGTGGGTAATGAGGCATGGAAAGGTGGGCTGGCACCAGATTTTGGAGGAGTTTTAGTGCCTGGCTTGGAAATTTGAATTTTATTTTTTATTTTGTAGGCAGTGAGGAACCACTAAAAGCTTTTCAGTGAGAAAGACAAGGTGGAAACAATGCTTTAGGGTGATTAACGTGGCAGGATGCACTGGGGACTAGGTAGGCTAGAGGCTGCAAAGGTAGGTAGGAGGCCGTGTCAACAATCTAGGCATGAGATTATGAAGGTTTAATCTAGGGAGGTGGCAATAATGATGAAAAGGAAGTGACGAATCTAATAAGATTGCAAGAGGCAATGTGGTGTGGTACAAAGTACATTGGACGGGGTTTCCAATATCCCTGAGTTCTAGTCTTTTTTTTTTTTTTTTTTTTTTTTGAGACAGAGTCTCACTCTGTCACCCAGGCTGGAGTGCAGTGGTGTGACCTCCGCTCACTGCAACCTCCACCTCCCAGGTTCAAGCAATTCTCCTGCCTCTGCCTCCTAAGTAGCTGGGACTACAGGCGCCCACCACCATGCCCGGCTAATTTTTGTGTTTTTAGTAGAGACGAGGTTTTGCCATGTTGGCCAGGCTAGTCTTGAACTCTTGACCTCAGGTGATCTGCCCACCTCGGCCTTCCAAAGTGTTGGGATTACAGGCGTGAGCCACTATATCTGGCCCCTGGGTTCTACTCTTGACTTCCATTCACAGGCTGTATTGCCTTGCCTCCCACAGACTCAATTTTTTCTTTCAAAAAAGGCAAAGCTGGCCCGGCATGGTGGCTCACGCCTGTAATCCCAGCACTTTGGGAGACCGAGGCATGTGAATCACCGGAGGTCAGGAGTTTAAGACCAGCCTGGCCAACATGGCGAAACCCCATCTCTACTAAAAATACAAAAATTAGCCAGGCGTAGTGGCACGCACCTGTAATCCCAGCTACTCAGGAGGCTGAGGCAGAAAAATTGCTTGAACCTGGGAGGCAGAGGTTGCGGTGAGCCAAGATCGCACCATTGCTCTCCAGCCTGGGCAACAAGAGCAAAATTCTGTCTCAGACAAAAAAAAAAAAAAAAAAAAAAAAAAAAAAGAAAAAAGAAAAAAGAAAGAAAGAGAAAGAAAAAGGCAAAGCTGGGAGAAATAAATACCTTTAAGGTTTCCTATAGCTGGAATGTGCTTAACGACTACACTTCATGGGGCTTTATGTAGGACTAACTGACCAGACTTGGTAAAGGATTAACTAGGAAAGTGGAGGTGCCATTAATAGGATAGTGGAGTCAAAGAGGGAAGCTAGTTGTATGGGGAAAGATGATGTGCAGACATGCTGGGTGTGAGGTGTCAGTGGAACATCTAGCTGACTGTACAAAGGGTGGGATAGCAGCTCTGAAGAGAGGCAAGGGTGGGAGAGATTTCGATTTGGCAACCAAAAGCCTGAAAGCAACACTAGAAGCTATGCAGACAGATGAGTTTATCGAAAGAGGAAATGAGTATATGAGAGGAAAGAGCGAAGAACCATGGGAAGTGAGAAAAGCTGGTGGGGGGAAGACAAGGAAGGAACAACTGACTGTGAGCCTTGAACAAGCTACTTCCATTTTCTGACTCTTTAGTCTCCTCATTTGTAAAATGAGGGGGCTGGAGTAAGTAAGCTCTATAAGGCTCTC
>NW_022296186.1:0-455 GCF_002776525.5 Piliocolobus tephrosceles
TTATATTGAGCCATACTCAGACCCTGTACGTTACTACTTGATTCTCATTTCTACCGTAGCCATTTAGTTCTCAGTCCTGGTGACAAATAACATTAGAACAAAGATGGGCAAACATCGACAATACCAGCAAGTAATAACTGATAGTCAGCTTGCCAAAGGGGCTATAAGAAATAAGATGCAGAGTTAAAAAATTATGTAATAATTCTAGGTTTTACATAATGAACATGAATATGTGAGCCTGATTTATCAAGATAAGTGGGACTGAGGTAAGATTTATTTAAAACTAGTGATATTGAAAACGTTAACTCATTTGGTGCAGTGGTGTGCACCTGTAGTCACAAGTACTGAGGATGATGAGGCAGGAGTACAACCTGTTCCCAGAAATTGGGGCCAAGCCTGAGCAACATAGCGAGCCCCATCTGAAAGAAAAAAATAATTAAAAAAAGATAACCACC
>NW_022296186.1:555-1016 GCF_002776525.5 Piliocolobus tephrosceles
TGACACTCAATTTCAGTAACTGTAAAATGATACCTATATTATATATAGACATATATCATTGATTTAATAGAATGATTAATAAAATACCCACTTATAACAAATATTCTCTAGGTATGTAATGTATAATGCTGTCTCTTTATACACAGACACATACGTACTTTATGTGACATAGACATAGACTGATGTTCAATCAAGAGAAGCTAAAATTGCAGTTTTGATTAGTAGGTAAAGGAAAATATAAAGTTACATTTTTAGGTAGGTCTGATTTCAAATGCCAACTATTGACCCTTTTCACCTTTTCCATTACTAATTGGATAAAGACTCTTCAGATTTGATTGCTATACTGTGACCAACACTTAAAATGGAATTTTTGAAATATAATGAGAAAAAGAGCTCCTCATGTGTTTAAGCTTCGATAGCCACACATTTCATCACGCAGCAACTCAGAAGCTTATACAGTC
>NW_022296187.1:0-1826 GCF_002776525.5 Piliocolobus tephrosceles
ATATGAAGACATTCGCTGGGAGAACTCTGTTGGCACTTTCCACTGTTTCACGTAAGTAGGAAAGGTGTGGGCCAGCAGCTGGTTACCCGGATGCTTCTGGCGGGCTCTGGCAACAGCTCCTTCCACCCTTCACTTGCTTAACAGAGACACTTCCTTGTGTTAGGCAACATCACTCCCACATAAATGATGGTTTCTCGCATGCAGGAAGAGGTACTTTCTGCTTTGGTGCTTCTTACCAACATCCTATGCTCTGAAATTTCCGAAGGTCTTTGGTACCAACAGGATAACCCTGTTGGACATGTTTTTTGATATTTTCCCAAAATGCAAGTGTTTTTTAAAAAGGTAGGCTCAAAATAGTCTACTCCCTATTCCTACTCTCAGTGTGAGCGCTGGTCTGTTCATTTGGGCAGTCTCTCCCCATAGCATTTATGGTATAACATTACATCTTGAGGAGGGGTGTCTGATGCATTTAAAATAATCCATAGTTAGTAAGAGAGAAGAGTTGCCTCTTAGGAATTTAACCTCTTGAGATTTTCATTCTACCCAAATTCTATCACAAAACCATCTGGCTAGTTTATACTCTGGCTCATAATTACTTAATAACTATATCTTTCCCTCCCTTCCTTCTTTCCTCTTCCTCCCTCCCTCTTTCTTTCTTCTTTCTCCCTCTCTCTCTCTTTTTGTTTGTTCTTTTTTTTTTTTTTTTTTTTTGAGATGGAGTTTTGCTCCTGTTGCCCAGGCTGGAGTGCAATGGCTTAATCTCAGCTCACTGCAACCTCTGCCTCCTTGGTTCAAATGGCTCTTCTGCCTCAGCCTCCCAAAGTGCTGGGATTACAGGCATGAGCCACTGCGCCTGGCTGCCCTCTTTCTTTCCTTCTTTCTCTTCTCTTTTTCTTTTTGTCTCTTCCTTTCTTTCTTTTCTTTTTCTTTTTCTTTCTTTTCTTTCTGTTTTTGAGACAGAGTCTCTTGCTCTGTCACCCAGGCTGAAATGCAGTGGCACAATCATGGCTCATTGCATTCCTAGGCTCAAGAGATCCTCCTACCTCAGCCTCCTGAGTAGCTGGGACTACAGGCATGCACCACCATGCTCAGCTAATTTTTTATTTTTTGTAGAGATGGAGTTTTGCCATATTGCCCAGGCTGGTCTCAAACTCCGAGGCTCAAGTGATCCTCCTGCCTTGACTTCCCAAAGTGTTAGGATTATAGGCACAAACCACTGCACCTGGTTAGATTATTTCTCTTACCATGTTGCTCTAATTTCTCTATGTTTTAATTGATTGCCCCCAGGAACCTCTTTCTCTCCAACTAGTGAGCTCCATCTGTTGAAAATTACAGAAACTAGGGCTAGGCGCAGTGGCTCAGGCCTCTGATCCCAGCAGTTTGGGAGCACAAGGTAGGAGGACCACTTGAGTCCAGGAGTTTGAGACCAGATGGGCAACATATCCGGACCCCATCTCTACAAAATTAAAATACAAAAAAAAAATTAGCCAGGCATGGTGGCACACTCCTGCAGTCCTAGCTACGCGGGAGGCTAAGCCAGGAGGATCACTTGAGCCTGGGATGTCAAGACCACAGTGAGTTTTGATCATGCCACCCAACTCCAGCCTGGGTGACTAGTGAGAACCTGTCTTAAAAAAAAAAAAAAATTAGGGAAGCTGTCCTAGTGGGTCCCAGGTTCATATTTCAACTTTACCAAAAATTCCCTCTGTGAGTGACACAAGTTATTTCCCTTCTCAGCACCTCAGTTTTCCTCTGTGTAATATGTGACTATTGGACTCCGATATTCACCTACCTTTGTAGCTTAAGTGTTTCAGAAATCCAGGATT
>NW_022296187.1:1926-2355 GCF_002776525.5 Piliocolobus tephrosceles
CAGGAGGATCACTTGAGCCTGGGATGTCAAGACCACAGTGAGTTTTGATCATGCCACCCAACTCCAGCCTGGGTGACTAGTGAGAACCTGTCTTAAAAAAAAAAAATTAGGGAAGCTGTCCTAGTGGGTCCCAGGTTCATATTTCAACTTTACCAAAAATTCCCTCTGTGAGTGACACAAGTTATTTCCCTTCTCAGCACCTCAGTTTTCCTCTGTGTAATATGTGAGTATTGGACTCTGATATTCACCTACCTTTGTAGCTTAAGTGTTTCAGAAATCCAGGATTCTGTGAGTACCTCTTCCCTCTTGTAACTCCTGTCTAGTGTAGTCAGTGTGCTCTGAATAAGATGCAGGGATAGAGTCTTTTAGCAAAGCAAAGAGAGAAAATAATGAGTTGAGGAAAATAATGAGACAGGGAAAGTCAGAGAG
>NW_022296188.1:0-1219 GCF_002776525.5 Piliocolobus tephrosceles
CACCATATACAAAAATTAACTCACGATGGGTTAAATACTTTAAGTACTGAACTCATAAACATTCTAGAAGGAACCCTAGGAAAAACTCTTTCTGACATTGGCCTAGGCTAAGAATTTATGATGAAGGCTCCAAAACAAAATGCAACAAAAACAAAAATAATCAGGACCTAATTAAACTGGAAAGCTTCTACATAGCAGAAATAATCATGAAAGTAAACACACAACTTACAGAATGAGAGAAAACGTTTGTAAACTATGCATTTAACAAAAGACTAATACTCAGAATCTACAAGGAACTCACATCAGCAAGAATAAAACAAATAATCCTGGACGGGTGCAGTGGCTCACACCCGTAATTCCAACTCTTTGGAAGGCCGAGGCACGCGGGTGACTTAAGGTCAGGAGGGTTCAAGATCAGCCTGTCCAACATGGTGAAACTCCGTCTCTACCAAAACTATACAAAATTACCTGGGTGTCGTGGCAGGTACCTGTAATCCCAGCTACTCAGTAGGCTGAGGCATGAGACTCACTTGAATCCGGAAGACAGAGGTTGCAGTGAGCCGAGATTGCGCCGCAGTGCTCCATCCAGCTTGGGTGACTGGTGAGACTGTCTAAAAACATAAATAAAATAAAATAAAAACCTTTATAAACAAACTTACTCTTCTTAACAATCTCGGTGGTATGTTCTGTTTAATCCCTATTAACATACAAGGAAACTCGGGCAGAGAGAGGCTAGGGCTACTTGTTCAGAGTCACACAGCCAGTGTGCAGCAGAGCTAGACGTCAAGCCCAGGGAGTCCCTCTTAACCCTGGGCCATGACATGTCATCACCGTAGGTGTGCAGTGAGGGGACTGGGGCCCAGGAAGGGGAAGGAACTCACACACACCTGAGGCCACACAACCAGGGTTCAGCCCCAGGCAGGCTCTTTCTCCAGAGACAGGGCCAGTTTGGTCCCCTCCTCCCTTCTCCTGGTGACAGTTTTGCCCATGGGCATCCTATGGGCAAAGGAGAGGCTGAGTTTGTGGTTTGTGGGTGTGTTTCAGGGAGCGCAGCTTGATGGGGTCAGTCTTCGTGTGCAGAGAGAGGAGCTGGGTGGAAGCTGGCTGGATGACTGGCCTAGGCCTCCAGAGGAGGGAAAGGGCAAGAGAGGACAAGGGACGAATCCTGGCACTGGTATTCCTGACAGAGACCCCAACCCCCAGGAGGGGCATGTAGAGG
>NW_022296189.1:0-990 GCF_002776525.5 Piliocolobus tephrosceles
TACAAAATCAGTGTGCAAAAATCTCAAGCATTCTTATACACCAACAACAGACAAGAATAGAGCCAAATCACAAATGAATTCCCATTTACGATTGCTACAAAGAGTATAAAATACCTAGGAATACAGCTAACAAGGCGAGTGAAGGACCTCTTCAAGGTGAACTACAAACCACTACTCAAGGAAATAAGAGAGGACACAAACAAATGGGAAAACATTCCATGCTCATGGGTAAGAAGAATCAATATCATGAAAATGGCCATAGTTCCCAAACTAATTCATAGATTCAATGCTACTCCCATAAACTACCATGGACATTCTTTACAAAATTAGAAAAAACTACTTCAAAATTCATATGGAATGAAAAAAGAGCCCATATGCCCAGGACAATCCTAAGCAAAAATAACAAAGCTGGAGGAATCATGCTACCTGACTTCAAACCATATTACAAGGCTACAATAACCCAAACAGCATGGTACTCGTGCAAAACAGACACATACAACAAAAGAATGGAATAGAGATATCAGAAATAAGACTGCACATCTACAACCATTTTATTTTGGATGAAAACAAGCAATGGGGAAAGGATTCCCTATTTAATAATAAATGCTGCTGGAAAAACTGGCTAGACATATGCAGAAAACTGAAACTGGACCCCTTCCTTATACCTTATACAAAAATGAACTGAAAATGGATTAAATACTTAAATGTAAAACCCAAAACTATAAAAATCCAACCCCATATAAAAGTGGGCAAAAACTGGGTGCAGTAGCTCATGCCTGTAATCTCAGAAGTTTGGGAAGGTGAGGTGGGCAAATAACTTGAGGCCAGGAGTTCAAGATCAGCCTGGCCAACCTGGTGAAACTCAGTCTCTACTAAAAATACAATAAATTAGCCAGATGTGGTGGCAGGTGTCTGTAATCCCAACTACTCAGGAGGCTGAGACAGAAGAATCTCCTGAATCTGGGAGGCAGAGGTTGCAGTGACCCGAGA
>NW_022296189.1:1090-1831 GCF_002776525.5 Piliocolobus tephrosceles
ATTATTAAAAAGTCAAGAAACAACAGATGCTGGTGAGACTGTGGGGAAACAGGAACACTTTTACACTGTTGGAGCGAATGTAATTTCAACCACTGTGGAAGACAGTGTGGTGATTTTTCAAAGACCTAGAATCAGAAATACCATTTGACCCAGCAATGCCATTACTGGGTATATACCCAAAGGAATATAAATTCTTGTATTATAAAGATACTTGCATGCATATGTTCATTGCCACACGATTCACAATAGCAAAAACATGGAATCAACCCAAATGCCCATCAGTGACAGACTGGATACAGAAAATGTGATACATATACACCATGGAATACTATGCAGCCATAAAAAGAAATGAGATCATGTCTTTTGCAGGGACATGGATGAAGCTGGAAGCCCTTATTCTCAGCAAACTACTGCAGGAATAGAAAACCAAATACACATGTTCTCACTTATAAGTTGCAGATGAACAATGAGAAAACATAGACACAGGGAGGGGAACAACATACACTGGAGGCTGTCTGGTGGTGAGTGGGGAGGGAGTACATCAGAATAAATAGCTAATGCATGTGGGGCTGAATACCTAGGTTATGGGTTGATAGGTACAGCAAACCACCATGGCACACACTTACCTATGTAACAAAACTGAACGTCCTGGCACATGTATCCTGGAATTAAAATGAAATAAAATAAAATTTTTAAAAACTTTATTTTTTCTAAGTCCTGTTTGCAATTTTCAACGTGAAC
>NW_022296192.1:0-1285 GCF_002776525.5 Piliocolobus tephrosceles
GAATTATAATTTTTAAAAAAGGAAAACAAGATGTAGAACTCCAACCTGGAGAAACAGCTCAAATAGAAGCCTTGGCCCTACACCAAAAGATTAGCATGAAGTGTTTTAAATTGAAATAGTGTTTATGGTGTGTGTGTGTGTATATATATTTATTTATTTATTTAGAAAATATATATATGCACATACACATTTATCTGCATAATTTCAGTCTTTCCTGCTTTAAACTTTTTGTTTAACCTATTAGCTGCCCCTGACCATGTCAGATAAGAGAGTTGTTACTGGAAATACTGTGTGTTAGGTGCTTATTTGGTACCATGCCTCCACAAAATTCTTTATAGATAATAATCTCATTTCATTCATACAAGAACCTTTTAGAGTATTCTTTCATCCAGCACAAATTTATTAATCAGCTATTTTGTGCCTAACACTGTTCCAGGTTCTGGAGGTGCAGGTGAACAGGACCGGCATAAGAGCAGGGACCCGTAAAGTCTTGCTCCATAAGACTCATAAAGTCCCTGCTCTTAAGGAGCCCCATTCTAAGGGGTGTGTTTATGTGTGTTTGTGTGTGTGTGTGTGTGTGTGTATGTGTGTTGGAGACAGGAAGTAAGACATAAATAATAAGTAGGATAATTTTAAGTAATGGTATGTGCTGTGAGGAAAACAGGACACAAGGCTTTGGTAGTGTGACTGACAAGGGTCAGTTGAGGGTGCTGATGTTGGCTGGTTGGGGAAGGTTGTCCTGTGGCAAGCAGTGATTGAGCTGAGACTTGCATGACAAGAAGGCTCTGGCCCTCGGTCACAGCATCCCATACTGAAGAAATAGCAGGTGCAAAGGCCTTGAGGTGGGAATGTGCCTGGAACCTGGAAGGCTCATGTGGCTGGAGCAGAGCGAGCAAGAGAAGGGTGGGATGAGCAGGATCGGTGAGGCCCTTGGAGACCAGGGTGGAGTATTTGGGTGCTCTACCAAGTGAGAAGGGGGGCAGTTGCTGCATTTTAAGTGAGGTGTGATGTGATCTGATTTATTTATGTTTTTAGAAGTTCATTCTGGTTACTGTGGTTGATGGGTGGCAGGGAGTGACGGAACTGGCATAGAAGTGGTTGATTAGGTAGGAGGCCATTGAAGAGACCCAGAGCAGAAATGGTGGGGGTTCAGACCACTGCAGTGGGGGTAGCAGAAGCAGCCAGGTGGGTGGATTCAGAGTAGTGGGGGATCCTCACGAGGAAACCTAGGCTCAGTGTTTCCCATCAGCTTACTGTGCAGGTCCTGCCCTTCCTTCCTGGTGCG